>NC_044012.1:18965000-18987500 GCF_900496995.4 Aquila chrysaetos chrysaetos | reverse complement strand
TTTGCATTTCACAAATATGGTATATATTTAACTTAATTTATTAGCCACCATCAAATTTAGCCACAATTTCTCTATTGTCTTTTCAAAAGTAGAGATGCATATAATAGTTTAATTTTCTGCTGTTTAATTTCTCTTCTGTTTTCTGAAGAGGGAAAGAAGAAATACAGAAACATAAAAATTATGTGCTCTATAGAAAACAAAATAGACACTATTTATGTAAAGTCTAGTCTCCCAGAGGTACTGTTTTGCTTAGGTGCAAGTCCATCGCTGAATTTATACTGGTTCAAATACCTGGCCTTTCTAGTTTTGCAAATTGCATTTTAAAGCCTACACTAAGCTATGATCATGGTAGAAAGCATCAACTGAAAATTCCAGAAGCTAATAAATATTCAGATACCCTGATTTTATGGTCAACCAGGTTTTTTCCAATTACATATTTCTCCAAGAATTTATATTGGCTTTGTGAAACTAGAAACTTTTCAGATATGTAAATCAATCTTAGTGTTACTATGCAGCATTCTTTAAATTAAATTACAGTACAGATATCAGATTCTAGCAGTTCTTTTGCTGCAATGAGATAATTTCTGGAGGCAAGACACCTGGCCAAGCTAGAGTGGTGATTAATTTTATGTGTTTAGGGTGCAATCATCACTCAGAAAAAGGCTTAGGGTTTGGATGATGGATGACGGGTAAAGTGCAGGCTGATAGGACATGGCCCATGAATCTGTTCTACATCATCAGTTCCTTTGATCACTGGCAGAAGTTCAGAGATACTTCTTTGCATCTGTCCAAAATAAACAAGACTACCATATACCTTTTGCAATATCACTTTTAAATACCGGCTTATTTGCGGGGGAGAAAACACCTTTTATTTTTGCAACAATGGCTGAGGAAAATAAAAGCAAACACTTTGGCTTGCATTTACATGCACATTTACAGACAAAATACGTGAGAGTGTGTGTGTATGTCTGTGTCCGTACACACATATATTTTAATGAAGGGTGGTAGTATAAAAGCAATTTTTTTCCCCTGCAAACTGATACCTATGTTGACACCATAGAGGGGATTCAACATAGCTGCTGAAAAAGTGTTACACAGCCTGTCATGAGAAGAAAGTCCTAAGTTAGAGCAATACTATGCAGCATTTCTTCTTCCTTAGTAATGCTGGTGACTACAAATTGTTGGGAATCTTTCTCACTACTGATAGCAGAATGAACTATGTAACCAAAATAATTTCGATTAATAATTCAGCAGAGTTTAAGGGTGAAGAGATAGAGTGGATTTGTGCCAACCTAAAAAAAAAAAAAAAAAAAAAAAAGAATACTTTTTTTTGTCTCAATTAACAAAGTACAATTTGATAATTGAAAGCAAATGCTTCTTTATCATATGATTTCTACTTTTCTTTACCCAATGCTGTCCCCTGCAGGGTGTAAGAAATCAGATCATAGAATTACTCAGAGGCTAAAAAAAAACTATTTTTTTTTTTAAATCCAAGAGTAAAAGAGAAAGGAATAGCTGAATTAACATCATGTCCTCTATCAGAATTCATTATCAAGCCAGCATGGTTTATAATGAATAATCCTTTCAGAAGCTTGACTGGGTGCTGTAAGGGGCATTCCTTGAAAATATTCTCTCATATCTCATTGGATATATGCAACACTTCTTTCCATAGGTGTTATGAATTCCTAGTGCTGATGTTGATATTCTGTCTGTGGGCAATAAGACGTTAGCCATTTCTTTTATACGTCTCATCAGCTGCACTTGAACATGGAAATGAAACAGAACACAAATTATAAAATCATTGTACATCTCAATGGACTTTCTTACCATTTTATAGAATGGGAAGTAAAGAGTATGCAAGCCTATGCTCTGTATATGTAGAAAATATAAAACTACTAATCTGCTTAAAAGACAGGTGACCCTCATAAAAGAACTACAGCTCCTCTCAAAAAGGACATTTAAAAAAGTAAAGAAGGGAAGCATACAGGTGGGAGAACTGATTAGATTTCATTAATAAGATCATCTTTGTGCCAAACAAAAACAAACCATGGGGCTTAAAAAACTCTGGGAGCATTTGTTATCACATAGAAATCATACTCACACGGTTGCAGTCTCCTTGCTCAACTGGAAAACACTGCTTTATCTGACTAAGTGCAAATACCAAAATGTTCATTAGCTCTCTTGAAACACCTTGGCTTGTCTTTATTGAGTTGCATTTCATCCATAGCCTTTGCACCTGGGGGCACACAATAAATTTTTCTACACAAAGGGTTTCTCAAGAGTAGTATGACTGTTCCTTTTCTCCCCAGAGTCTGAACACATTGCATCATCTTTTATCATACTTACAAGCCCAGGGCCTGGGATGAAGAATTGTTTAGTATCTCCAAACCAAAGCTTGCCACGTAGCAGATCAAATTGTTGTTGCTCTGCCACTGAGCTGACTCAGTACTTGCTTGTTTGATTTAAGGCACAGTTCCACTGTGAAAAGTTATTGTGAAAATGGTATTTTCTTCTGCAGCAGAGCTAGTTTGTACGTGTGTGAAGAATTATATGTGCTGACTCAAGTGACAAAACATAAGTATTTACTGCTTCTGCTCTTGCCAGCTCTGCAGAGCAAAGACAGAGGAGAGAAAGCAGGTTGGAGTCCGTTTAATCTGTATACGTTAATACCCTTTTCCAGGCTTCTGTGTGTTTTCCCCCATGCAAATTCAGGGAGAATGATAGCATCACAGAACTGTTCACAGGAGTAACACTTGGCCTCTATTGCTGGTGAGTAGCCATGGAAAGGAAACATCTTGGTCTCTTAGATCCTACAGTGCATGTGGAAACACCACAGACAAAAAAAACCCACAATGAAATAGTCATTTGAAACAGAGTAAATCAATACTTTATACTTTTCCATACTTACATTTTACTTGTAGTGACTTAAAGAGTTTGTGGCTGTAGTAGATTATTTTGTGGCATTCTGGCTTTGTAAACTTGTCTTTTGGATTAACATCATCTCTGACTACTGAAAGGTAATGGGAAAATACTATGGCTTTTACTGTTGGTTACCACTTCTTTAAAATAAAGCAGAGTCCCAATTTCTTTGTATTGTCCAGCTAGCTATTGTACTTTCGGAGCTATCTTCTGCCTCGATGCCGTGGACTGTTAGCGCGTGGCACTGCCCTTCAGTGACTCTGGTCTGTCCCCACAGAGCCCTTTTAAGGGTTAGTGAAGGTCTTCCGCCTTTGGCTGTCTTACACAGTCCATATGTGAAACTATGAAGGGAGTTCACAAGGAATCATGGGCTGAGTGTTGGTTTTATCATGTTCACAGTGTCTGGCTTTATTGCTCTAGCTTGTCTAACCCAGAGAGAGAAGTTGTCTCTCTTTCTCTGTTTCAAGGTGACACTGAAGCTTGCACGAGAATGACTGCGGCTTATGTTCCATCAAAAAAAGGCAGTGGTTAGAGCAAGCAAAGGAGGAAGAAGATTTGCTTGGATATTTCAGTTACTTACTTAAAAGAGAATTTTTAGCTATCCTCTTAAATTCCTAATTGCTACTAGATGATCAGATAGCCAGCAGTGTCTGCTGGTTACTTTCATTGTCTTTTTGCACTGAAATTGTCCCCTTTTCAGACCTGTTTGTGGGGCTACATTTTAAATCCAGTACAACTGAAGTTGGTGGGAATATGGCAGCCTGCTTAATTAGTCCAATACCTTACTGTGTGTCTTTGAAGCAGTAAAAGTTTAAATAGAATTTATGGTTACTGAATTCCCAGACTGTCCTACCCAAAAGACAGTGGCTATCAGCAAACCACACTGTGGTACTTGAAATAAATACCAGCCCCTCTGCTGAAATGTCCTTAGCACTGGGAAGAGAAGGAGCAGCTTCTCTTGGCAGCTTTAGAATTTTCTGCCCACACTAGTCCAAGAAGTTAACTTGTATTGGCCTCAGAATATGCCTGTTCTTCACTTGGGAACTAGAACTCGCTTTTTCTTTAAGGGAGTACAGTCTTAACTAATGGTGAAGCTGATAGCACTTACAACCTTTGGTATATGCAGTTCAATCCTGAAGTAAATATCTATAAGTAAAAGCAAAACCTCATAATTATACTTTACATGGTCCATTTTGAACATACTATTTCTTCTGAGGAAAACTTCAGTTTCTCCAATCAGTTGTCAGAAATGGGGTGATTTCCTCATACCAGAAGGGTAAGAGCTCTCTGTCCAACCTACACGGAGTGAAAAAGATGTATAGGAGGCAACTATATGGAGCTTATATCCAAGTAAAGGATAACTTACCTCCTAGGTCCCAGCACCTAGAAGATGACTAACTCTACACAGTATGAGATTTACGAAAAATCCTTGGGGAAAAAAAAAAGTGGCCTTGACTTGTATTAAAATAGAAACTGAAAGTTTTTAAGCTTCCTTCTAACATAAGGCTAAACTACAAAATATCAGACAATTCTTTCAACTTGTCTTTTAAATAATCCCTTAGCTATTGTAGCCTGAGCAACAAATATTTTATTGATTTGTGTGTCTGGATGTATTGTGCTTAAATATATCTGGTTAATATTGCTTCATAATTTTTCTGAAAATATAGATATCCTTGTAAACTCTGAGTCTGGTTTAGCTTGTTCAGTAGTCTATCCAAAAATTGTTATATATTTCTATTAGAACAAAGAATACTGCCAGCAAGAGCCAGGTGACTCCCAACGCTCACCATTTTGTTCTCATGTGTAGCAATTGAAGAGCCATATCTGTAGGCTGTATTTGCTCCTAAAATGTGTGAACACATAAGCCAAGATGGAGACTGAGTGCAAATTCACTTTCTGTTGCTTAATAGCTGTTATGTCCAAGGACCATGAGGAGAATCCCTAATTTCACTAGAGTTTTACCTTATTCTTGAAACCCTTTTGTTGGGAGCAGACCTGGCTCAAGGGGATAATAGGAACTTGAAATACAAATAAATTTGAAAAATGCACATGTACACTACAGACACATAAGCTTGACAATTTTTAGAAGCTGTGTGATAACTTTCTACAAAGCAGCTTGACCCCCTACTGTTATTTTTTTTTATTTGTGTTTACTTTAGTACACAGAAAACCAATCATGTTACTCTGTCATGCTGGTTATTTTATAAAAGACAGAGGCATGTAGCAGCTCAGAAGAGCTTACAGTCCCCTGAAAACACATAGCACTTTCTCCCCTTGAGGTCTGAAGTTATTGGGACAACTGGCATGCTTAGACTTTATCCTTTAACAAAATCTGGGTCTAAAACCAATACTAGAATACTCTTGGAAAGATCTGGTGCCTAAATATGTCCTTCTTGAAAAATATCGTCATAAGTTTATAAAATCGCCTATATTAAAAGTTCAACAGCATGTTACACAGAAGAGACTTGACTTGAGAGCATATAACTATTTACATTATTGCATAAATTATTGCAAACCTACTCAGTTAAACCAATATAAAATTATCTTCCGTGCTGCTGTTGGGGATCACTCTGCTGCATACATTTGGATGTCAAAGTGACAGGCTATTAGCCTAAGGGTAAGCTAATTATTTAAGGAACTTTTCGTGTTTTGTACAATGAAGAAGTATTCTTGAAAATACAACACAAACATAGATATCTGTGTCAGATGGTGACAGTCCATTTCTTTTAAATATGAAAGTGTAATTTTAGTATTCAAAGTCAAGACAGTGGTAATTTAAAATAAAACAAGAACAACAGTCATTAAATGGCTGTGTTTCTGGACTTAGATTGATGCTTAACACATTGATCTTCTTCAATAGAAGCTTTCCATATTCCATCTGTTAGAATCTTTGACCTTTTCTTAACACCATTAAAAGATAAAATGTTAATCTACTGAAAAAAGATGCATGACCTTTTAAAAGTGAACTGTACCACTTTACAGTCTGCCATCATTAAAGAACTTTATGCTCAGGAGCCATGCATTATGTGTATCATAGCAATATAATTGTTTAGAATAATGTAATTGTTCAACCAAGAAGATATATACCACGCATAACATAAATTAGAACTAGAACTATGTGAACTTTGAAAACCCAATCAAAATAACATGTCAGATCAAGGCTTACTTTCAGTTTTAATCAGCCTCAACCTCAAATTTATTTTTTATTAATATGCCAAAATGCAGGCCTAGAAGATACCATTTTAACAAAGAAAAAGGATGGTATTTTGGGACAAATGAAACCACATCACTGGCAAAGGAAGATACTTATCTTCCTTTGTTTTAATTACCTATACTTATATTTTCAGTATAAGGAAATAAACGTGGCACTAATATTTTAAATAGTAGTAAGGAATTTCAGTAGCAAGAAAATTCTTGAAAATGGACTTAACTTGTTTGTGCTAAATCTGAGTTGTCTTAAACTAGACTTCTTAATAGCAATGGCCACAATTCAGAACAGCATTGAAACATGGTTTAAATCCGGTTCAGTAAAGCGCTTCAGGAGCATTTAGGTTTGAGTACGGGCTAATTTGATTCCACTTCAAATTAAGCCTCGGTTCTGAATCTTGACTACAGAGAACAAACTAAATACATGGTATGGGCTCAGATAACCTAATCTTATCTTCTGGTGGGTTCCAAGTTTTATATGAAGCCCCCCAAACTGATTTGAGAGCATAGCTATATAATAATGTGTCTACTTACTTAATAACTACATAACAGAGGATAATAGAAAGTCCAAATATCTTCTGCATTTGAATGTGATGTTTTGCTAGTACTTTTTATTATATAGCACAAAAAGCTTTTCTACAGAGGAAGGCTCATATTCTTCTAATTTCAACCTAAATTCTGCTGAAGTCCCTAACTTGATCCATTTTCCCCAGTAAAATCAGTGAGCTTAGGCTGGATGATTCTGTGTTGGAGTATCTTCTCTCTGAATGTCTGTATGTTTTTCAGTGGAATGTACAACATAAGGTAAGTGGCTGCATGCAAAATAGAAATACAAGGGTTCTAAGATGACATAAATTTAGGTCCTGCTATTAACATTATTTGATCTTAATAACATAAGTAGCATTAGCAATGTCACTGTGGTGGGGGCTCTCAGACAGCCCTGATTTAAATGGGTGCATTTAAATTAGCAATTTAGAGCACAGGAGGGGTTCCTTCCTTCATGAATTTGCCCTGCACCTATACTTGAAGGCTGGTGGTGTGCACGCAAAGCTGTTTCCCACCTCATGAAACTGAGGCTGAAGTCATATGCTGGTTTACCATCTTGAGTGACCTGCTTGCAGTGGGGACATATGGTCCTGCAGAAGTTAGCTCTCTACACGTGTACTGCATGCCTAGGGCTGGAAACTGGCTTGAACTTCATTATTAGAAATGACATCATGTGCGTAACGATGCAAAAAACATAGGAGAAAGCACAGGGTTTGCTAAGAGTTTTGACAAGTAGAAAGACGTTCACTTCTGTAAATGTCAGCTTTTTAACTCCGTTAAAACTTTGTGTTCTGCTTTCTGATCACGTTGCTGCACTAGCCCTGTCTATTTATATTTTGTTCCTGTTAAATAAGCAGCACCCCATTTTGTATAGGCCAAGCATTTCATCTTTGAAGTTGGTAGTCAATTTTTGTCAAGCTCTTTCATTGTTTAGACCTGCTTCCCAGTCCCAGCCCCAGTTTATCACCGCAAATTTCCTCTCTTGCATATTCTTCCCTCTAGGTCATTGATAGTGAAAGCAAGCAATATGTTTCCTGGTGTTCAACCATGTGGCACTTCACTAGTCACATAATACACTAGATAAGCAGATGACAGTCTGTGCTGCTCTGAATAGCATATGTGCATGCCATCTGAAAGCCAGAAGCTGGAGGACATAGATACAGCCAACAGAGGGAGTCAATGGCAGCAAAGCACTGGCCATTCAAGCCCTGCTTTGGAGAAAAGAAAAATGGATAGCTTTGCATTTATGGTCAAAGAGTCGAAGATTTCGGCCTGTTTCCCATTAGTCCCTGAGCATCTCTTAGAGGCCCTGTGCTCTTCTGCTTTCAAGCTGCAGGTTGCCTACCTGACAGAAGTTTAGTTACAGCTCGGCAGGAGGAGGTGGTACCCCACCAGAATGTCAGCTGTTTGAGGAAAGTTTGGCCCTTCTTTCATTTTTTTATGCGGACATGGAAGATCTGATCTGGAGCATTTGCCTTTTTCTCTGCTAAGTTTAACTATCAAGTAACATACAGAAACTGTAATTGCTATCTAATTAGCATTACGAAATAAAACCTACATTGTGGAGAACACCTGCTTGCTCTCTTTTACAGTATAGTAATTATGTTTGTTTAAAATCTCTCGTGCCTACTCATAACTTGGTACCCAACATAGCAAAAATGACATAGACCTCATCAACCAAAGTGGCGTTCCTTTCAGACTAAGAAAGTCCTAGATCTCAGCATTGGTGAATATAATAAAGAGAAAGACGGTCTTTTCTCTTTGACGGAAGCAAGCTGTCACAGTAATAGTGAAATGAGATACAGAAGAAAAAAAATTTCAAAATGTTCTTAGACACATTCAGGCAACATGTAAATAGAATAATAAATCTGGGAAGAAAGATCTGTTTATTTTTTGCACAAAAGGGCTAAGAAGGGGGGTTTTTTTCCATTTTAAAGCATGAATTTCTTTTTCTTCCACCTGAAGTCTGCACGGTATTCCACAGAGCAGCTGTCCACAGCAAGAAACTCATCATTCACTCTCTGATCAGCACATACAGTAAGTGACATGAAACTCCGCTTAATTCTCTTGTGTCTTCATGAAATAATTTCTTCACCAACCAAAGAAATCTGCTGTTTACCATAATCTCAATTTAACACCTACTCTCAGTGTTCAAAAGTAACTGTCTGCATTTGAATGGGGTTTGCAAAGCAGAAGTAACTGCCAGGGAAAACTAAACAAGTCTTGTCGCTTCCTTGAAAGTTGGGAAAGGCTTTAGTTTTTTATCACAGTGACAGGTTACATGGTAAATAAAGTTTGAGATCTTTGCTTTGGCCATTTAAGACAAGAATTGGTTAGAAGTGAACAAAGCTGAAGGGTGCAAAACTTGAATTAAGCCCAAGTTACACATTAAGACGGTTGTTCAAAAGCAAGTGGCACATGCACGCAGAGTAAAACTGGGAGGGGGGGTCAGGATCTGTACAGTGTGACAGATAGAGGGTGTTACTCCCAACTTACTGAGGAAGCCCCTTGAAACTAATGAGTTTTCAGTAAATGAGTAGTATGGGCAAGAGGCCTTGGAAAACATTTCACTTCTTAGAAGCTAATTTATTTGTTTTGCATTATGTAGAAAACAGCTGGGAGGATCTCAACCCAGCAAAGCTGGAATTGGTCCCACCTTGCCTCAGATTACCACGCATAACAGAGGATCATCTTAAAAAGATTTCCTCATTTGCATTGGAATCAGATATAATATCTTTTAATCAGCAATCAAAACAAAGGCCTGTTAGTATTGTTAGATTAGCTAGATTTCTACAGATTGAAGTTAACAAAATTGCATCCAAATGAGAAGTGAGCGATATGAAATGTTCTGCAGGAGACCACAGCCTGCCACTGCAGCTTCATTCCACCTCAGCATGTAAAAGCCCTGTCAGCACTTCCCTGGGAACCAGGGGCTGCTCTTGAGGGAAATCTCCCCTGCAGTTCTCGTCCCCTAACTCACAAGGTTATGATTTGGGCAAATTCACATTTGAAAATTTAGAATTACGATGCACAATGTTTTCATGTCATAGCTGGATTGAAGTAAGAATAAGTTTACAGGCAGGGTGTATTTTGTGATTAAGCATTGTGGTGGAGGGTTGGAATTTCTTTTTGTTAGGATTTCTGTTTATAACATGTTGTTGATTTACTGCAGGTAAAGAAAATGCGATGTAAAATCCGTATGTAATTTTTCTGAAACAGGATGAGTTTTCACATCATGTGAATAGCATTGTACTGCTAACTGCAAAATGCTTAGAGGAAACTAAAATAAGTTGAAGAAATTAATATTCCATCAAAGAGTCAGTACTTGCCTCAATAAGATATTTTTAGCGTTTTTGGATTTTGATATATGCGAGTGTCTTTTTTTCCTGAGAGAACAGGAAAAATACTTCTCCTCTCCTCTCCCCGCTTCTTTCATATTAGGTTGTTTATTGCAGACCATTGCATTAGGCCATGTTGCATTTGATCTGCTGGAAAATGAACAGTGTTTTGAATTATCTGTATGTTTCATTTGCTGCCTCTCTTTGGTCAGGTGAAAAGATAAAGCGTTTCACTATGTAACTTTGCTACCAGTACCCAGGTATGTACCAGGGTTGCAAGTTTTTGGATAAGCTGTATGTACCTAATCAGAATGATCTTGCCCAGGCATAGCTTTTGCTGCTAGAAATAATGCTTTTTAAAGCATATTGACATATGCATTAAATGAAAAACACACATGGTATTGAAGTGCTCCGTTCCCCTAGAAGAGGAAGAGAATAAGTCTTAATTTTCCTTTGGGGCAAAGCTTTAATAGAATCGCTGCTAGTTCATAGTCTTCCAGTTATTGTTTAAACCCCATAAGATACTTAAGGCTTTGAGTGTTTGTACCAAGGAAAGAAAAATATGAATTCATTCTCGAGCTCAGATTTGGCAGCTAATAAAGTTATTCTGGCTTCTATTACATTTCTTGCCCACCAGCATTACCATGTTGCTATTATTTAGTGTTTTAGTGTCTTGAGCCCCTTGTACCTTATGGAAGTTGAGAAGGAAAATTGAAGGTCACAAAGAACATGGAAAAAGGAAATTAAATAATTGCAACAGAGAAAACATAGAAAAACGAAATGGAACAGGTGGTCTGCCAATATTGTTAGTGCTGTCATTTAGGTGTGTTTATGTGGTTGAATGATTGTGCTTGGTAATCTGCCTATTTTGTTGGTTTTACAGTTCCTGGTGAGATGGGCAGGAGTTGTCTCTGGTTGATGGTTTCTGAATTTTTCTCAGGTTCTCCCCATTCACTCCAAGATGGACACAATTTATCGTGTTTCCATTATCCATCCCCAGTGATTCAAGGAATTCTGCATTTTCTTAGCAAACTAGCCAACCTACCACATGATATTTTATGTATTTGGAATTAGATCTCATTTCCCCTCTCTCATGGCTAGCAGGCATTGTATTCCAAAGAGGGACCCTCAGCAGTTGACTTTTCTGTTCCGCAGTGCCCAGTACAAATAAATTGCAATGTCCCAGGGCCTGACTGGAATCCCACTTTGTCAGGATGACATTACCATGTCCTGCAATGTGCAAGCATGTGCCAAGCTGGGCAGAAAGCCTGCAGCCATTTTAGCAGCTTCTATCTCCTCCCTGACTGAATTGGAGATGAAAGAGAATTTTGTGATAAAATGATATGTGTCACTTGTAATTTGTAATGTGATCAAAGTTAGGTATATAGTATAGGTAAAAAACCAGAAGATTGCTTACACCTTTAATTCTGTGAATCTTAGAATGCTATCAAGTTTGGTGGGTCTGTATTTTTATCTGCAGTTATCTGCTGAAAAAAATCCGGATTGTAGAGGCTCAGACTTTCAGACAACCTAGGTGTACAACAGATACTTCAGACTGTAGTTACCCGGTTTGAAAACAAAAGGTGAGTACTGCGTGAAGAGGCAGATAGAAGTGACTCTTTCCATGCGTAAATACATCCTTTCTACTTATCAGCCTTCCTAAACAGTTTACAAATCTCTCCTTAAGTTGACTACAAAATCTTTTGTTCGGTGGCCAAAACGAGGGGCAATTAAGCGTCAGTGTTTTGGTCCATCTGTTTTTGCTGTTTTCAAGAATTCAGTGAATGATACTATTCTTTGCATTGCCTGTGTTTATTGTATGATCAGGCTTTATAGAAATTGTGAAAATGTTTCGGCTCTCTATTTGATTTCTAAATTTTGAACATGAGGTTATGCAAATATATAGCTTATGAGAAGAGCCAGGCTGACAGCAGAGGGATTGATCTCCTTTGTGGAGCATGTAAAGCATGTTGCCTTGTTACCTTGTCAATGCCCTTCAGTCTCAACATACTCTCAGCAGTGAGTGTCCCAGTTTGTTTCCCACATCCTCCTGTCCTTAGCATCTGGGCTGGGCAGCCTGAGTTCCAGTTAGTTCTAGCTGAGGGTGGAAACCTGCAAAATAAGCAAAGTAACTCATTGCATGTAGACAAATAAAATTCTCTCTTGGGCACTTGCAAGGCCCCCTGAATATCCTTCTGCAAATAAAGCTCCCTCGTTTTCAGCTTCATTTAAAAATGCAGTGAAATCAGGCTTTAATCAGGGGAAATGACACATTCTTGTACACATATCAGGATCTTAAATTAAAAGATATTTTTTAAAGAAGAAAATTAAATGCTATTTCAGATTTCTTGTTACTGCTGACCCTTTAGGACTGTACTGAGCTCCTGCCACCTACCAGCATGCTCGCCAGGCAGTCTGTACAAATATTATTATTACTTAAATAGAGTCTGAATCATTACCTTGTGTTTTCACTTTGTAGCGAAGTGATTTAAATATAGTTTTCTTATGCTGGGATCCTTTGACAAATGCATAAATAGTTAGCGCATTGTTAGCAACAGTGAAAAGGAAATGGATGCCTGGCAGGAGGAAGGGCAAATAATTTTCTCATGCTTGCTGTGCTCTTTCTGTAGTGTAAATCAACTTTTCTCCTCTGAAAGTAAAAACTTATTCCAAGATGTCAACAAAAGTAAAGTAATTAGGAAAGGAAATGTAATTCCTCCGTGCCGCTCCTCCCTCACACCCATTAGTAAATGAAAGCTATTTAAAGATACGAGGTGAGGTAGACTAATTGGAGGAGATGAGTCATTTGGGACCTGATCCTGGAAATGCTTACTCAAATGAGTAGCCCTTTGATTGTTTGCCTGGGTCAATTCTGAGTGCACGTGCATGCTTCAGGATCAGGGAGAAGAAGGTTCAGTCCTGCAGGGTCCTGAGTAGAGCACTCCCAAACTGAAAGGCATGCACTCAAGCTCCTCAGTCCTCCAGTTGGTCTCAGTGGGAAGATGCGTGCACTTAGAGTTAACTGTTTTATTGGATCGCAGCCAGTTTGGTCAGTGTCTCCCAGGACTAAACCCTGAATGCTTAACTTTAAATAGAATAGGAATATTAGGAGGCTACATTGATTAATTAATCTCATTTGGAAAAAAAAGAAACAACTAGAAAACCAAAAAACACCATACAACTTTCCCACATTCGCTTGTGCCTCTGGTTCATGTCTGTCATAAAATTAACTACTGTAATACGCTTTTTCCACAATTTAGTTCTCAAATCCTTTGCTGCAAAGGAAGCTGTAAAGCTCAAAGGCGTATTTTTTTCTTAGTGTTAGCAATTAATATGCCACTAGTCTTTGCATAAATAAGTTGTCTATTTTAAAGCAACTCAAATGGGCTATTTCATTTTATATGACTGTTAATTAAGATGTTGATTAGCCCTGCTATTGAAGCATTGAAACCCTTTCTAAAAGAAATGGCCACTGTTTCAATTTTATTTTAATTAGTTGGACTTTGAGGTTATTTACTACAGTGTCAGCTATCAAAGTAAAGCTATTTAATTTGATGTTCAGTCTGAGGCAGGTAGTGCACAGAATTCCACATTTGCCTGTAACCACTGCCATTAACAGCGGTATGATTTAAGGTCATTTAAGAGTCATCAACCTCACAGATGGTAAAATGCAAAGTATCTGAAAGGGAAAATAACAATTGTTGTCTTGTCAAATAAAATCCGAACATTGTATTTTTTGTGAACACCCACTAGCTTCCAGCAATTTTATACAGAATGTGTTTCCCTTTGGGCGGAGAGTGTTAGGTCTTCCCTTTTATGCATCCTTCCATTGAGACATGCTAAACCCCTTGGGAGGTGAAACCCACCCAGATATTTGTGATTTTAAAACTTCATTTGCGTCACTTGCAACAGAGATGGATCATTATTCTGGGATAAAATCACATCCTGCACAATGAAAATAACAGGCAACATTTGACCTGAAAAGGGAAAGAGGAAAAAAAAAAAAAAAAAAAACAAACCAACAACTTTGAAGTGTTAAAAGAAACAGACAGTGTTAAAGCTGCTTCAGGAAACAAATTCTCCCTGTAATGCAGTGTAATTATGATCTTTTCTAAGCTAAGTATAGTACCCTAGAGATTACTATAAGTAACTTATAATAGAATTTTTATTAGTGGTAGTAATTTTTTATGATAATTAGTGTAATCTGCAGCCAATAAAATCAGAAGATATATAGTTATCTCTTTTACACCAGAAAACTATTCTTCAGACAGCTGAAACATTAAGAAAGAAAAATGTATTATTTTATGGTCGTTATACACTTTTATGTTCTGATTATTTGGTATTTTTTTTATTAGCTCTTTCCATTTAATGGTGAAAAATGCGAGGCATACTCAAGAGCCAGTATAAAGCGGCCAGTTTGGGGTAAGCAGCTGGCATTTAGTTTCCTTGGCAATCTTTATTCCATCCCATCTGAAACCTCATCCTTTGTGGAAGTTAGCGAGCTTTAAATATTTCTCCTAGATGATGGGTTACTCTTGCATCAGCCTTGTACTTGCAGTGAGATTGCCTTTCCTTATTGACTAGAGGGAGAGCCATAACTGTTGAAAGAAGATTCTGCTGTTAGTATTCAGGATTATACTTTAAGTTTTTAATTTGCTTCTCTACATATCTTGCTGGCACTAGTGAGCAAAAGCTTTGCCTGAGTAAAAAAAGAGAAGGCAAGACATGAGTCTTGGGTTTAGCATATTTTCAAAAATAGCAACTGAATTGAAAGCTGGACCATTTAGTCATTTTGTTTTACAGTGAAGACAGGGTCTACAACGATTCCCAACTCAGTTGGAGGGGTTGGATTTTGCTTCTTGAAGGAAAAAAGAGGAGAGAATACTCTAAGACAATACTGCATCCATAGAGATTTCAGATGGAAGGAGACTATTGTTTCATACGTTATCTATTGCCCGATAGACTGCTATTTTCTTTTCTCAGTTAGTGGCACAGTAACCCCTAAATGACCCTCTTAATCTGTATTATTGTAGTTCATTGGCAGCAGTTATAGGATAAAAATAAAAAATTCAAGAGACGTGACCTAAGAGGAACCAAAGAAGGTTTTCATCATCTTTCCCCAGCCTTATGACCTCATGCTCAAAAGTTATGCCAGGAACTAAAGAGGCTGTTAAAACCAAGTTTGCATTTTCTACATGGTGAGCAATATTCAATCTGCTTTGGAGAAAGAATTGCTCAGATTTGGTATGGGACACAGGCAATGTCATAATCCTCCAGGCTGCATGGATGAGATGGACCTCTCACATAGTCTGTGCAGATGTTGAAGCTGGGATTGTGCATGCCTGGAATTCCTTGGGCTTGGACTTCACTCAGGGCTGCCTGAATATATGTAAGGGCTATGAAGAGTGCCTGCTGGCTTCCACTCAGGAAATGGCATGGATTCTCCTGGATATTTTGAAAATTACTCCTGCAGAAGGAGATCAGAGGTCTGTTGCTTTCTCCTAGGCTTTTTAGACTTACTTTGTCCTAAATTAGGGCATGAAAGGGGAAAAGATGGTGGTATCACTCCTTGGAGTGCGAAAATGAGATCAGTACTCCCAGCAACTGTACAGATAGTCATAATCCAGTCCTCCTCTCTTCTGTGCCCTGATTACGGGCAGACATTGCTGCATGGAGTTACCTGTGATTCATATTTTGAGGGCTGTCCCACTGATCACAACTAATGCAGACATAGGGTGTATTGACCTGGCTTATGTTTCAGTGTCTAATTCCTAGACCTGTTTAGACAGTCTGTGAACAGAGGCATGTTCATCTAAAGACCTAAGGAAGGCATTGGTTAGGTTTCTAAAAAAGATGTTCTAATAGTGTTTCCGTACCTACATTGTCAGTGCCTTTTGTGTGGAAATATGGTAACTGGTCAACCATTAAATAGGCACTTGTTTCCTTGATGTCCAAGAAACCCTCACTTTGTGATGAAAATGGCAAGAGTCTTGCCTTGCCTCTTGTTTCCCCCATTGCTTTTTGGCAAAGGTAACGCTGTGCAGACCTTTCACCTTCAGGCAGGTTCAAGTCCTGTTCAGCCTGGGCGCACACGGGCTGTGAAAACAGCACCCTGCCAGTGGAGCAAGCATCAAGTAGCCATGCTGATTCTACTGGATGCCTGTGTGCCACCACTTAGAGAGTGTTAACCATGAGGTTTCTCTGACACTCTTGTGAACCCTCACAGGGACAGGTGGATTTGCTCTTGAATGGCTCCATTCTTTTCTTTTCGTGAATAGAGCAGGCAACTGTTAATTTGCGCCGACTGCTGTCATGCACCACAGGCTTCTGCTTTGTCACCCCTCCTGCTGACCGCAGCCTCAAGGCCGGGAGGTCTCATATTCTGAAAATGTGTGCACTTACTGTACGTGTCCAGAAGGTCTTTTGGGAGGAGCGGTATCACAGCTGAGCGCAGACGGTGCACTTCCCCTTGTTGTGCTTCAACCCAAGACTTGAAAGAGGTGGTTTCCAGCAAGCTGTCTTGGTAGAAGCAACTGATGGAAGTTAGAGAAATGAAATTCCTGTTCCCCTTATGCTGAGGAATCTTACCAAAAGCCCTGTGAGCAAAAGTGATCACCCTTGGATTTTGCAATGTTTTGAATTCATGTATGAGCCATTATAAAATTATTCATGAGTTCGTTCACTTTTGCGTTGGATTACTGAAATGCGTCGTACCCCAGGCAGTGTCTGAAGAATATCTGGAAACTTCCTGTAAGAGTGCAAAACAGTTTCTCGCTCTCTTGGTCTCTTCAGGGTACGCTTTGCTTGCAGGCTGCTCTCAAAGTTCTCAAACTGTGCACCAGCTGCCTATGCATTTCCACGTACAAATAAAAATGGAGTTTTCAGCCACCAGCCCGAATAATACATCCTTCCTCCATTCTTCGTTACATCTCTGTAGAACTGATCAGCTAGTATTCTTCATTTGTTATTATGCAGTTAAAGGTCTCTATTCTTTTACTGCCCTCAAACCCACTGTATGTTCTTCCTCCAGCTTGCTGACCTTTGAGTTATGTAGCAGAGCTGTTTTCCAGGACTAGTTTCTAAGGGTTGATAGGTCTGAAGGATTTTAGGCAAAAGGGGTTATATTTTCAGTTTTGGAGTCTATGAATACCTTATTAGCAGACACTGGATTATGTGGTAATTTGTAGAGAGGTTAGAACAGGTGCGTAGCATACTCGCAGATAAATAAAGCTTAAATTGTAGTTTCCACTACAGACAGATCAATCTGTGTAGTTTAGGTGACTGAACTTTTATAGTTAGTGTGCAAGGAAAATACCTTTTTTAGAACAGCAACTGTAAATTGACAGCGTAATTTGTGTTGTGATAATTGGTCGCTGTATTCAGTTGTATATCATAAAGCACAGTCTTTTGAACTGCACCCACAAGATGCACCCTAAAAGAAAATTAAAAATTCAAACATTCACATCTGTGAAGACTTTCCTTCCTATGGCTGGTATTAGACTTCAGGGGTTGTTTTCCTTGCTTTTCCAGGAATTTGGCATGTGCCACAACACCACATCTGGTAAAGGTTTAACTGAAAAATTACTTATTTCTAAATTAAAATAATTTTTTTCCAGTTAAAATGTATATCCTATGCCTCATGGTCTTCATCCATTCTGGTACCAGGCAGGTAACAAATCATATTGCTTGCCTCTTGAGATGAATATCAGAGTAATTCACTGTGCTATGTACAACACTACCTAGAAGCCACAATGCAAGTGATAAATAGTAGTAGGTTGGCAGGGGAGGGAGGGAGGGAGGTTCTTCAGAGAAAAATTATACTAAAAAGATGTAACATTAGTGACGTCATTGTCAAAAATGTGAACTCTGGATCCCCACTGGAAATTCATTGGTAAGTAGACCCTGAGGAGAAGACAAAATCAGCAGCCGAAAGCAGAGTCTGTGGCCCCAGCTGAGAAATCCAGGTCACATCTGACACCCACTGAAATCCACTCATGAATCCAGTGGTCATTAGGTTGGATTCTTAATCACCAGCAAAATGGTTTAATTCAACATATCTCAAGGGAAGGGGCAGAAGAGATCTGAAGTGGAAACAGAGACAAATGGCTCTCTTCACTTTAGGTAATGTCAAATACAGAAGTTCCCCCTGCACTGCACAGGAGTCCAACAGGTAATACCAGTTGCTTTAGCCTTGGTAGTAAACACCTGAAAGGTAATGCAGTTTCAATGGCTATAATTTCAATGCTGAATAGAACCAATATAAAATGCTATAAATTAATTGATCTCAGCATTAAATTTGATCTAACACAATTTTATTTGAATTTTAAAGAATTAAATGCAATCAGAACCTACTAGATGTTTTTCTGAAAAGGCAAATTGCATGAGTAAAGTGTTTTCTTTTTCCCATGATTGTCAATAATGTTTTTATTTTCCAGTGACAGAAATGCTCAAAAAATACATTTCTGCAAAATGAAATATTTTCAGTTTGGGTTTTTCCCTTTCTTTCTCCCCAGTTCCCATTCTCCACTCTTGGAACAGGCAGAAGACAAAACACAATTTTTCTTGTTAATATTTCTTGCTTTTGTTCAGTATTTCTTCCAGCTCCCCTACAACACCACTCAAAAAATTAATGGAATATTTTTGCCATGAGACTGTATCCAGAAAAAATGTCAAGGAATTCTAAAAATAAGAATCTATTACTATTTGTGATGCTAGAGACTAGGCTTGTTTGGCAAATCGGATGCAGTATAAGCTTATGGTTTCAACACAATGGAGAAGTTATCAATAGAATAATGGATGGCAAACAAGGAGTCTTGCACTTGTGTGCTTTTCTCTGGGCCGTTTCCAGATTTCACAGACTGAGTGTAACGCTGTGTTTCTGTCTTGAGGGAGGAAAGACTAGCTCAAGGCCAACAGTCAAACTCCTTATGAAAAGAAAAAGGAAGGCTGCTCCTGTAATAGGGTGTGAGGAAAAACTGACCTTCTAGAATAGCAGTTTTAAGTAGCTTTTGGGTTTTGTTCAGCTGCAGTAAGGAAAGTGCAATTGTGCTGCCCAGTTCTGTTTGAACAAGTGAGTTGTGCACTTCACTGGAGGAATGTAGGGAGTGTTGAAAGGACAGATAGGGAAGTGTGGCCAGGAATGTGATAGAGTGGATATAAAATGAGTGAAGACAAGTGTCCTCATGCTGGCTGCAGTGGTGACGTGCATTTTCTCAACATGTTATCAGGAGATAGATGTTTGCATTCCCATGGGTCAGTACAAGTTGTCACAGTTTCAACTTCCAGGTTTTTCTTATGGAAATAACATCACGAGGCAAAGAATGCACAAAAAGTCCTCTGCCTGCTTGCACCTCCACATGTGATGGTACAATCTTGAAAGTTCTCTAGAGGACTTACAGTGCAGCATGAAAGTACGTCGATTGGTTTTTCAATGGTCCTTTACTTCTATTTATAGCAATAACGTTGATTAAAACATTTTACTTCACTCCTTTTCCTACTCATTAAATCTCTTTGCTAGTGAGAATGCTTAGAATGTTTTCAAGAAGGACCCAGATTTTATATATATATATATGGGGTTTTTTACCCTTTCATTAAAAAAAATTTGGTTTTGATGCCCAGTGTGAACACTGTCTCTCTAGAGAGACATTGCTCTCCTGGAATGGCAAACAGATCAAAACCTGGCACTTTCCATCCCAGCCCAACCATTTGAAGCTAGTTAATTTTGCAAGACCATTTAACCAGTTTTGTTATCATTCCAGTGTGAAACAAAAACAAATAGCAGAACTTCAGAAGGTTTTGCAAAATGCAGTTAAGCAGTTGCCATCGTTTCTGATCTGCTAATCAATTATTAGTATTAATTAAAGGATCCCTATAGATCTGTTCCTCAGATCCATAACAGGCAATAAGAAAAGGAATGTGTGGCATGGAATCTCAATTCCTGTATTTACTGGGTGTTATATCTGTTCCTGGGTGTGTGAATATACCATCTGATAAGGTGAAACACCCTGTATATACTAGCAATTAGTCATAATTTCATGTAATTATTATAGCAATTTCTCTGGTAGCTATTGTGTGTCTCAGGCATCTGTACTTTATGAAGCCAAATTTGTAATTTTTAATTAATATATAGTTAGCTAGTTGAAGTATGTTACACACATTTTTCTTATCCCAGCTTTTTTGACCTCTGTTGTATCTGCTGTTTCTGCAAAGACAGTAAGAAAAGTAATGAATTTCCAAAGTTCTATATTTGTCCTAGTAAATTATTTATATTGCAACCCTTTTTTTTTTTTTTTGGTAAGGTGTCATAAATGTTCCAATGTTTCTATCTTTTTTTTTCTTTAACTGTATACTTTCCTGTGTTTTTCTCTAAATATAGTGTTAGCCTGTAAATGTAACGCTCAGGAAAGTGAGGGGCAAGCAGCACTGCCTTGAGTCAAGCATGCTGTGGACAGGTTCTCTAAGATTTTCCACACCCCTGTGTTAAAGTTTTAACATTCAGCACCCATCCTGATTTTTTCAGTCTGAGGTATCTTTTAAGACCGAAATTGTTTATTGTACCAATCTAATCTGCAGGATTGTTTTGTTGTGTGAATGAAAGGAGAATGGGATACATTTATTTTCACTTACAGCTAAAATCAAATTTGAACACCAGTCTGAAAATGTAACTGAGGTGCCTTGGGGGTGGGGTGTTTTTGGTGGGGTTTGTTGTTTTTTAAGAAAGCCTGGTTTAAAGAAAAAAATAAATCAGTAAAAACGAGTGGACTTTGTTAGCAATGTTTAAAAAGCAGAAAACTCCAAAACAGTAGAAGCAGCACAGAAATGCTGCCAGAATTAACTTCATGGTTTTCTGAATCTCTTAAGGTTGCAGGCTTAGAATTATCAACCTGTAGTCCACCAGTTTCACTGTAAGAAATGACTGTCATTTAATTGTGCGTAGTGATAGCATCATATCGCTTCATGCACTGGCAACTGGGACTTACTTTAATTTCCGTTGATAGATTTAGCCTAGAGATTCCTAGATTAAACAAACATAACCAATCCAAATGGCTTTAAACTAATTCCCATATAAAACAAGATTTGAAAAATCTGCATTGAAAAGTAATGTAAGCATTTTGCTTATGCGTTTTTCATTTTAAAATTGTAATAAATCTTTGCAGCTAAAAAAGGCTTTCTGCCTGATACTCAGTACACCAGATGTCTGGGTACTCCTATACCATTGTAAAATGCAGGATTTACACAGTGAAAGCGGTGCAGATGTTTGACAGCCGTGCCAACCAGCAAATGAGTGAACCCTGAAAAAATGTTTTTTCAGTTCCCTCTATACTCCCAGATTGCTTTTCACATCTTGGTATTTATTGATGTGCAACATAATTTTTCCTGTGGAAAAAATTAGTATTTACCCACACTTCTTTTACTGTGATATTTGAAATAATAGAACATCGTTAATTGCTATGCTTAGAGTAGGAAATAACTATGACAACTCCAATACCATGGCTTGATTAATATTGGATTCTTAATAACAATCTCTACACATAGATTTTTGGTAGCAAGATGAGTCATTTGCGCAGACAGAGTTGATTCCGGGTGAGCCAATGACTCCGTGGCAACTTGGAGAAAAGCATCTGCAGAGAAACGAGCTGGTGTTGCCTCCTTACGCGCAGGTAGGGCCTCTGTTTTGAAGATCGAGTCTGGCATCACCAAAACCTTACACACAACTTTAAAATAACACAAGCCAACCACTTCTGAAAGTTAAACTACACGGTAAATACACAGGTATGAATTGTCTGCAGAAGCTGGAATTAAGAGGCTATGTTGCTCCAGCACACCTTCCACTTCAGCTGGCGGTATGAAAAAAAGACAACTGCTAGTAGTGGAATTGAGGAAAAGATCCCCTTGAAAGCTCAACAGGAACTTTGCTTGAGTGAGGACTGCAGAATTTGGCTGCTATTCAGTAAAAACATATTTCCACCTCTGATACTGCAGGAGACCTCCATACAACATGCTTTACTACAGAAAGCAGCTAAGAGTAATTCACATCACTCTCTCGTGCATCGTATCGGGTATGGACACACAGGCCTCCTCTGATTCATCAAGATCTTAAAAAGAACCATCAAAACTGTGTGTTCTGCATGGATATGAAAAATCATGTGATGATTACGTTTTGTCTCCAAGTGGCACACTCCAGCACTCTCACCCCGCGTGTCCATTGCAGCCAGCATCCTGTGGTAGGTTGTGTATTCAAGGCAGTTAGGGGAGCAGCAGACAGAAGTTTACTGCACTGGCCATTCATTTCCTTCAAAGTAGAGAGAAAAAGTCAGATCATATCTTCAGAAGCTTATCTTTATGCTTTGCATTTTATTGAACCCTATTTTACTAATTCGTCCTGATTCCACATTGGCCATTAGGCCTAATGTGTTCTTTATTGGTGTACTATTTAATAACACGCTAATTGATGACTATCACAGCATAAGAACCAGGGACAGTCAGTACT
>NC_044012.1:18947500-18962500 GCF_900496995.4 Aquila chrysaetos chrysaetos | reverse complement strand
AAATCTATTATCATCACTTATGTTTTACTACAATGAAATAAATAGGCAGCTGCCGTTGTTTGGCCTAATAGCTCTTAGTTTGATTGCTGGAAGTAGGAAATCAATGCAGGGTGAAAGGAGGAAACATTTTTAATAACTTACACTTCAGATATGAGATCCCCAAGTTATTACAAATTATAAGGTTAAGACCTCTTGAAAGAATCCTAGCTAGTTAAATATTTAAAACTCCTGGGTGAGAACACATGCACTAATGAGCTTCAGGCTACTAAATACCAGAATCTAGGGGGAGACATCTTGTTTTATATTAGAAAGTATTAGTGAGTATAAACTGGCCATAAGAAGTGTTTAATTAAGAATTATATTGATATGGGGAAAGCAGAGAAAGAAACAGACTGCCAAATCTACTGTTCATCACTGTTAAAAGCTGGATTTGTCTGTGCAGGAAGAGGAACAAACGGAAGCGGTTCTGGATCAAACCAAGGGATATATGGTGCAGTACCCCGACTCTCCCAGTGGCCCTCTCCGCAGCCCTGGGGGAGATGCCGGACACCTCAGACTGAATGTGGGTAGAGCTTCCTACCGAGGTTTCCTTTTAACACACATCAGGCAGCAAGTTGCCTTAGACTTTTGATCAATTCTGCCTATTGAATAATAGTTGTTCTTGGGTGAAAACTATAATGCAAATGTCAGGCTGGTGTGCATCTTGCAATTCTCCCACCCCAAACAAGAAAAGAAAGTACTTCATAAATCTTTGAATCTCTTCCCTTGTGATCTTTTCATTCAGAAATTTAAGAACATAAGAACCGGTTAATTGTACCTGGCCGCGTGAAGTTCGCTATTTTAGCAAGAAATGCAATGTTGCAATTCAAATGGTAAGAAGTGAAGAGGGAGTTGAGATTGACGGTAAAAACTGGCTTGACATGATTAAGCACCACGTAATGTTAAGTCTTGTCACACAAATATTGTAGGGGAAGGTTTGCTGCATTGTGTGCGCACATATGTATTTTATGTAAAATAGCCTCAGTCTGTCTCCTCTCTGAAACCAGGGAGTGCGAGTGGGTAAACAGCTCATAGCAACAGATGAAAGGCTGACGAAGTTCAGACTCCCAGTTCAAAGGTTTCAGCAGTATGTGGAATGACAATCTCAGGTTATTTGTGTTTCTGAGCTCCTGTGTATTTGAATTGTTTGCTCATCTACGGAGGCTCTCCATTATCTTATTCCTGGTTGTGTTCATCAGCTGAGCGAGCTGGCTGGCTGCAGACATATTTCATAAGGCAACTTCAGTAAAATTTATTTCACCTGCCTCATAATGCCTTGCCTCTGCCCCCAAGAAGATCAGAAATATTTTGTTATTAATTATCAAGGCTAAATTACAGCAATGCAAAGCTAGCATCCTGCTCACTCCATGTGCATCTCCTGCTGCTCGGTCAGCACAGGTCCACAATTCCATTTTTAAATCAAATTATGCTTGTGATAATATTGTCTTGAGCTTACAGTTGCTGACATGGATATTGACAAAGGCTTAGCCAGTATTTTAATAAGAAAACAAAATACAGGAAATACTCTAGAGTTTCCAGGTGGATCATTAACAAGACGCCTTGGAGGGCTGAGACTGCCAGCCAGCACAGGGAATGCATCACAGTTCGTCATACAACTTAAACTTCTTTTGACATCTAGTTATGTCGAAATGTGACTGATCACCTAGGGGTCCAGGCTCCTGTGAGGGAAAAGTTCACTGACAGACAGCGAACGAAGCTGATCTTAAATGAGAATCAAGAGAAAGCAGCATTCCAGCGTCTGACAGTCTGCAGCTGCTACCTGGGTCTGCCTAACGAAGACGAGCCTGCTCTGCTGAACAGTTATATTAGCATCTGTATGCTTCTGTCTCATTATCACACATCTGCCCACCTTTATTCGAATGAAGCTTCTTCTGATCTGACAGCTCAGGCATTGTCAGTGAATAGATATTATGGGAGCCGGGTACAGCAGCTTAGGGTGTTAGCTTTTATTTTCTAAAGACTGTTGTACAGTTTGACAGTATAATGCCACAGAGGTAAAGAAGATAATTAACATATTGGGCAGTTTCTAAACAAAGCTGAGACAGTTATACTGGCAAAAGTGCTGCTGCTGGAACAGTATTGTTTGCACTCTAGAAACATCAAAGGCTCACAAGATCTGCCTTTAAAAAAGAGCGTGAACAGGTACAGCATGGGCCCCATGCCACAGACGGGAAGTTTCGGGGGGTTTGGCCCACACCTAATAACTGCAAAAACCCTTGGTGCACTTGAAGTGCCTGTCACATGCATTCAAAATCTCCGCTTGCTCAGGCAAAATATCTCTCAGCGTTTGAGAAGACATGAAAAGGTATGTGCAGAGAGGAGGAGGTTGTGGGTCTTTTTTTTTTTTCTTGAATTTATTTTTACCCCACAGCACAAAGCTAAGCGCTTGTGTGAGCTTCACAGAGCTCATATTTGGATGGAGATTTAAGCCTTCTAAGTTGGAGATCACATGTTGGATTTTCTGGAAATGCCAAAAAACCATGACTGAGGTTTCATCATTTGTCTGCTCAGTAGTAAACTGGAAAGGCTTGCTTAAAGGAACAAGCAAACAAAGGGGGAAATAGTATTTTGAGCCCACAATGTAGATGGACTGAGCTTTGATGACTGAGGAAGGGGGCATTCATATTCTCTGCAGCTCTGAGAAAAGAAATATAGTACTGCAGTGGATTACTACACAGTTTGCCTTCATTTTCACCAGCTGCTACAGTCTGTATAGTTTGGACAGTGGTGGACTTGAATTGCAACTTGGCTTCATAAATATTTTGGATATGAAGCTCTTTAGAAAAATATGGCCTTTAAAAGTTTGCATGCTTCTTTACATTGTTGAGAAAAATAGCAAATGGGATGCACTCCAGCAAGACCACCCCCAAAATTGTTGTCTGTTTGAGTCTTGGTTTATGTTTTAAATGGCATAAATAACCCAGAGCCCCCTGCCCACAAGCAATGTTGTAGCCGAAGAGCACATCCTCAGCTGGTTTGAATGAGTTGCTCATTTACAGCCAAAACACTCTTTCCTGTTCCTGTGGCAATATGCAGCTTTACCCTGCAGAGAATTTAGCCCTAAATTCCTAAGAAAGAAATTATGGACTTTCCTCATTTCATTCGTGGCTTTCAGTTCACTGCTTTTTTTCTTTGTTCTTGAGAGCACAGGGTTTCCACGAGTTAATGTGGAAATTACTGCTATTTTGCAACAACGCAAGCAAAGTCATTTCAGCATCTGCACTGATAAAAGTGAGAGTAGCTCATTCAGATTGGCCTCCAAGACCTGCACTCACCATTGCAAAGTTGGAATACAAAATAAGAGATTCATTTAAAAAAAAAAGGAAAAAGATAGAATCCGTTGTCATTCATTCTAAAAAGGCATTACAGACTACCGACACCGTACAGAAAAATAGGAGATGTTGACCTTTTTATTATAGACTTTTCTGTAGTGTTGCCCTCCTTTCACAGGCACACCCCCCTGCAGCCTCGCACACCCGCACGCACCCGCACACATATGCGCGCTCTTCAGCTCTATGTTATCTCAAATAATTACCCTGCGCTTCTGGCTGTCCCTAGTGACTTCTGCTGCTAAAAAAGCTACTCATTGTTGGTGAGTGAAGAGGGATTTCAAACCTGCTTCTTGTGGCCCAGCAACAGCTCTTAATTAACCACTCAGGTATTGAGCCGCCTCCTCACCCAGCTCCCATCCATATGGCAGGAACATGTCCGCAGTGATAATCACTGAAAGAAATATTGTATCAAAAAAAGGGCTCACAGAACAGAAAGCTCGTGCAAATTATTTTTAATGATTCTCCTCTTGTGAGCCGGATTACTTGTTGTTTCAGGCAGGGCTGGGGCAGGACATGCCCATCCTTGACCCACTCTCCCCTTCACCCAGCAAGGGTCTGATCCTCAGCCCCACCACAGAGCAAGCGCCCCAGGTACCAGAGGAGGTCCTTCAGGCAGTCTAAAAAGCTTTAGTTCCCTATGATTTTGATAATCCTTTGTTTCTAGTGCGACTTGCTTTTCTACACGCTGGATGTGCACGTTTCCTGCAAGCAAGGTACTTGAAAAAACTTGCAGCCTTGACACAGACCTGCACTTTTTCTTTCCTCCTTGGTTTATAGAAAAGAAAACAGTGATTTGAGTTTATAAATCTAATTAAAAATGAAGTTGCATTTACATTTTAAAACCTTGCATATACCAGCATACTGTGTCAAAAGATATTATGTATGATTTTACTTTGTGACAGAAACCATTACATTTAAAAATTCATTACAGCAAGGTTAGTTAGACACATGATGGATGCAGCTTTAATCCTGCCATATATTATTACAGTTAAAATGTAAATGATGAAAAATATTTTGTGCTTATCAGCATTTATGTGGAAATGTGTTTTACAGTGATATATGGTGTTATATTTCTATTATTATGATGAGAAAGAATGAAATACAAAAAGACTAAGTGTTTATTAAAACATGGTTACTTGTGATAAAATATTCTTGTTGTACATGACTTTAAACATATTTACCGAGGGCATTTGTCCAAAACAACTGTGAAATGTGTTTGCTATGCAAATCATTCTTTGTAATTTCCCCCCCCTCTGTTATACTGACTATAGCTTTTTAATAGCCTAATGTTGAAGCTATGTAAATATATTTTTATTATTTTTCATTTCAGACACAGGGGATGGGGACTGGATCTGTTTACACACATGCGTGTATTCAAATAGATGGAAGCATACATAGAGATAGACAGAAAATTGATCCCAGAAAAAAATCCTTTTCCCTTTCTATCTCCTCTCGTTTCAGCCTCTCAAAGCCAACCTTGATCACAGGGAGCCGAGCCCTTCGCCAGCACAGCCTTTCAGCACATGCTGATCTGCGAGCATACACATGGTCCTGTTGACACTGGAGTGATTTAACACCTTACACAACTGAACCTTTAACTCAGGCTTGTTTTACATCCTCCTCCCTCACATATGGGTAGTGCATCGTTGCATGGGAGATTCACCCCCTGGCCAGGGAACTGAACTCCTGTCCCCAAGGAAGGTGAGTTCTAAAGTGCAAGTGCAATTGAAGAGACCCCTGCCAAGGAAATCTGTACAGTGTCCTCCTAATTTGAAGGGTAACAAGTTTTGAGGTCAGCATTGCATGTTGCAAATCCCTAGGCTAAGTAAGTTTTTTAAGAATTTATACTTCAACTGTGACCCTTCAAGAAGGGCTTCTGGTACTAAAGGCCTGGTCTCCACAGGCAAAATCCAGTATAATCTTGAGCAGAACAATACAGAGGCGTAAAAGCCATTAAGTGACTTGCCTAGCATCCCACAGGAAGTCTGTGGCAGAAAAGAAAATAAAAACTTGAAGGTCCTGAAACTTAAGAATTTAAACTGCTCTATATATGTATTCCCACATGTGCTCTGTCCACTGGGTTTTCAGTGTGGTTCAGGTTTGCTCTCCTGGTCCTTGCACTAGGCCTGGCTGACCACTGTGTTTTTCCAGTATTAAGTAACCCCGTGACCCAGAATGTAATCACCTTACACCCCATGTTACCCTGACTTGCTGTTGCTTCCACTGTATTCCCACTCTTTATCTTCTGGATGTATCTACTACAAGTTTATACTGTTCGTGTTGTTACTTTTTAAGAAGCTTACATTTAAGAAAACAATAGAGTCAATAAACAAATACATTATATGTTTTCCATATTATTCCTGTAATTCCTCCAGTTTACATTGCTATCTCTTCAAAAAAATTCAATTGATTTGAGTTTGGCTTAATGCAGTAATCAGGCTGAGGTTGCTTCTAGTTATGTGAAGCTCAGCCCATCTTTAACAAGTCAAATGCACTTACTAACAAAGACAATTAAGTAACTCCAATTATTTGTTTGTGATCAAGAGTATATGTGCCCATCAGTCCTTAATGCCTTTCTTTTGATATGAACAGAAGCAGGAGACCTGGTGCTTGTAGTTCACTAAAGTGGCTATTTCCTTATAACCTTCCTCTTGTAACAATGTTTATGCAGTTATCAGGGAAGAAATATCATTTGTCCATGCAGCTACAATTACCCAATTTGTTGTATAAGTTATTACTCTTTTTTCTCATCTCATGTTGATGACAGAATCATTTAATAGACTTTCAGTTGCTCAAGCCTGAAAATTGGTTCCACATTCTCCCTTTTTTAGTTTTCCTCCCTAGGGTGAGTGCAATGCAGTCTAAATACAATTTCCACCCACCCACCCCCCCCCCCCTTCTTTTTTTTTTTTTAAACATCTGCTTGTATGAGGATGTTGTTGTGTACATTAGCACTGTACAGTTTAGCACTCTTTAGGACTACCTTTGGCTCTCAGCTTCCTCGTTCCCGGGGCCAATCATAATATATCAGGAACTGTAGATATTTCCTATCTCAGCACTCTCCATAACTCTTTTGCTCAGCTGTCTGAAGCTGTTTTCTTTAGGAAGTCCAAAGTGAGGGGGGCTGGTTGACCTGGCATCAGTCCTATTTATAAGAATAAAACCTCTTCCCCATACACCTTTGGAGTTTTGTCATGTAGGGGTCACATCCGTTTAAATTAATAGCTATAGCGCCCGTGACGGAACATGGCCACCTAACCTTTATTGTCCCATCTACCCTTTTGTCTGAAGTTATCCAACCTACTCAGCTGATTTTCTTCAAAGCTAAGGTTACAGGATTTGCAACTGTGTCTTTGCCCCATAATTAATTAGGAAGGAAAAAACAGCTATTGTCACACATACCGGATTTTTTTAATGCGATATGTTTGTTTGTTTATTTTAAATAAGCATTTGCTTTAAAATTTTTCCTCCCCTGCTGTTGCTGCTGAAATAAATGCCAGTCAGGCTTGTTTGCTTAGTATAGGAGTTACTGTGTGGTTATAGGAAGAAGTGATGTATGGAGCAGCCATCTCATCTCCAGGCTGCATTCTAAGAAAAGCCCTTAGATGTAATGCCATTTCTGCTTCTGTGGTGCTGGAGATGTCACAAAGTTATGATCTTCCCACTCATGAGTCAACTTGTTGCCTATGAAATCTATTTATTTTAAAGTCTAACAATATTTGCTGAAAGCAGGATTATCACTTTGTAGACCACCAACAGCTGTTGAAAAGCAGGGCATAAAAGTTTGTTTATGTCTTTAATAACCCACTTAATGATGGAGCAAGCACATTATTCATAATAAAATAGCCTGGCAGAATCTTACTCCAGTGCGTGGTGTCAGGGAATTAAGAAACATCTGCTATGCCATAAAATAACGTTGTATATACTCTGTACATTAAAAACATGTGTATACACATATGTATATTATATACATTATTTAAAATGTCTCAGTGGAATTCTACTCTTTAATTACATTTAGAAAACAGTGAAATGGTTAAATGATGGTATTTTAACTTCTGAATCTGAGTTTTATATAACATTTGTGGCTATGGCTAGTTATAATGGCAAGGGACAGAATACAGTATCAGAGTACATTTAAGACATAAAAGCAAAGTTTTGACTCTTGAAATTGGGGTTCAAAAATCTATGTTTAGCCTCCAAATAAGTGACCTAATTTTCCAAAGCACAAAGCATTCATGGGTTCTTGACTTTGAGAGTGTTGGTTGCTCAGCAACTCTGAAAAAATCAGGCCAGTATTTCGGTGCCTAAATGCAGATTTTTATTTACAACTAAGGCATCCGAATTTGCAGCTTTTATCCATAGGAATTATTTTCATTACTCCTGCACTCAGAATGGAGACCCCACTGTGCTGCTGCTGTACGTGCAAGGAGAGCCACTGCCTCTGCTTTGGAGAACTTAGCGTCAGAAAGACCAAATATTCCTTACCCTCACTCTGCCATCGGGATCCTGGAGTCAGTGGGAGTAATGCACTTCACCCTGGAAGTGGCTGAGCATTGTGGCTCCCAACCAGCAAAGAATGTAAACATGTCTTTAAATTTAAGCGTGTGAGATGTAAGTGGAACTACTTGCATCTTAAAATCAAGTACATGTTTCACTAGACCAGGCCAGATGGTTTTACATGCTCAAAAGTGACATTTACAAGGTCACATAGGAAGTGTTTGACAGAGCCAGGAACTGAAACCAGATCTCCTGAGTGCCAGCCCAGTGCCTTAATTTTGCTCCCATCCCTTTTTTTTTTTTTTTGCTGGTATGTTTCTCTTCAATGCAAACAAAACAAGGGAAAAAAATCACCCAGTAAAAAAGACAATAAAGGGTTTTTTTGTTCTGTTTTTTTTAGAAGGGCTGGGAACCCAAGTGCCACTGTTTAAGAAATTAGCAGTTTCATCTTTTCAGAAAGGCATATTTTTTTTTTTTAGACTTTTTAAAAATTTTGTTTCTTCTATCTTACAAGAGTGTAAGCAATCTGTTTTCATTTTGTAGGTGGCCCACCAAATAAAGAAAGTTATAAGTTAATAAAATTTCTATGCAGATTTATGTGAACTGGATGAACTCTCCCAGTATCTGAATGTTAATCTGTTGGAAAATAGCTGCTGTGGTACTGGAATAACTCAACGTCATACAGCTGGGCACACCATAACAGTAGTTCTCTCATTGACATTTTCCCCACAAGTGCCAAAATAAACATGGGAAACTACTATGGAGGAAAAAACCCAGTGAACTACTGGAAAGGCAACTGTGATATATTTAGGACGGTTTCTTCAGATTCACCTAAATCTCAGCTTTCACTAATGTATATATTTTTCTTGGTAGCCTTATCCTTGTGAATTATCTCGGATGCATTTGGTTAATTCGTCTTACTTTGCAAAGAACATAGGTGTATGCCAAGAACAGAGCTAGCAACCTCCCATTCTGCCTCAGGCTTTAATGTCTCTTTAGCCTTTCTGCCCTTCTCTAACTCAAATCCAGACCTCAGCACCATGAGAAAGTACTCTAGATTAAGTATTTCTTTAACATTCATTGGCCAAGGTCTTATCCTGTGTATGAAAAGGAAGGAAGCAACAGCCTCATCTTCTCATAGGACCCTCCTACTACACCAGCAAACTGCAGAAAGGTAAAATATGAGCATGAGGGTGTAGGTTTTATGTAGCGACTTCTCATTTTGGCTGGCCTCTGTATTTCACTATCCATTGTGTTTAACGGACTTTGACACAGAGTTTGCGTATCTGTGACCAGTTCACAAAAACACTCTTAAAAATTAGTATAATTTAAATAAGTTTCTCTTAAATGAATGCACCTGCTCATCTGTGGGGTCTGAGGAGCAAGCTCTATTTATTCCTCTTGAGGGTATTTAAGCATCATCACTTCAAGCTGTCCAGCTCCACCAGACCTGCATGGCGACCCGTGCCCAAGGCACTGCAGCTCATGACCTGGCAGGAGAGGATGGAACCTGCAAGGGCACCCAGCACAGGGCTGCCTTGACAGCCTGGATGGGGGTTTATGAGCTGCAGGCAGTAACGGCTGACAATGGGCAAGCCACAAACGCTGGGGCACCGGTGGTTCAGGCTCCCTCAGCTGCCCAATTCCCAGGCATGGGTCAGCCCATGCAGCCTGTGAACACTTTGTGGTGGGAGAGTTTTTAGTTAAAGCAGTGCAATTTGGTGTCCAGACAAATGCCCGACTCTCCATCTCGCTGTACATCTGTACCACACTTGGCACAAGTGGGCCCTGAAGGGCTCACAGTTACCCAACACAGATAAGTCCATCACACGGCACATGTCAACTTTTGATAAAATCGTATTTTGCTAGAAAATAATTTTTATGTGCTTTAGAGCTTAAAGTTTTAATAGAGATTTAGTCTTGGTGTAGAACTATTTCTTGACTATTTTGTATCAAACTGAAAGAAATGAAAGCTTAGAATCTTCCAAAGAAAGTGTCCTCTAACTTGTTGGACTGGTTTCTCCTGCAGTAAAGACCAACTGGCTCATTAAGAACATTAAGGATCCCTGCAGAAGGATCTCATGCTAAGCAGCATAATAGAGTTGACTTTCAAGATATGCTTAACATCTGCTTCTCACTCAGGACAAACACGTATCTTCCCTTGTCAGAAGAGCAGGCGCAGAATCTGTTATTAAGGTATGTATCTCTGTGTTTCTGTTTTTCTCACTGCTTTTTTTTTTTTTTTTTTTTTAATCTGAACTTGAGCCTACACTGTACATGAGAACAGCTGTACAAGGATCAAAGCAAATGTCCTGTTTAGGGAAGGTATCGTTCCTTCTCCACCAGCAGCAGACACTTAGGAAAGAGACCAGAAAAGGGTGTCTAGAGGCTGCTGCTTCCATAGCATAGCTTCTCAGCTTTCTCCATCCAGCAGCAATGATTAGCTGAGCCAGAGCTGGTATCTTGATTGCTTTATTGCTCTTGATAGATTTTTCCCCACCTCCCCATACATTACTTTGCATAATCACTTTTTAAGGCCATGTACACATGATATCCACAACATCCTGAGGCATTGAATTCCACAATTTCATTATGTGTTGTGTGAACATACACAGAGTTCTTAAATTCTTGTTCCCCATATTTTTTTCCATGACACTGTTGATCCTATAAGCCTTTGTTGTAGCCACTTTTCATCCTCTGCACTTTCTTCAGGCTGTGGAATCATCCTGTATTTAGATGCTCCTCAGAAGCAGTCCCATATCTTTAAAATGTACCAAATCTCGATTGGTAAATTGACAAATACTATTTATGTTTAGGATAAAATGGGCACACACTACTACCTTTAATGATACACGATACAAGCTCAAGAAACACCAGTAGAAGTGGAAATAAAAAGAGCAGATTAAACTCCAGTTCCCTTCAAAGGGTAAGGAATAGAGAGCTGAGACAAAGGCATCGATGCCTTCCTGGGTTCCCCATATAGCTGTGGAAACCCAGAATCAGGCCATAGGAAGGTTCCCTTCCTGTGTACTCTCCTGCACATCTGGTGGATTAGGTTGAAGGCTCTTTAAATATTGTGTGAAGAAATTCTGGGGCATAAAATCAAGATCTGAATCTGTCAGGCAAGCGATTGAATTGCAAGCTTTAAAAATATTAATATACTTAATTTTATGTAGTTCTAGCCAGATCCTTTATTTGGGGGCTTCTTGGTTCCTGCATACTGGCACTTACTGAGAGAGCTGGAAAGCTAGTACCAGTGTAAGCACCTATCGCAGCTTATTACACAGGGTAAACAGCCAACATTATTAGTAGATGAGCAGGAAAGGTAGATCAATATAAAGAAATACTGCTCTCATTCACTATTCCCTTTGTCACTGCCAGGCCTCAGAATTTTTCAGTTCATTGATGTCAGTAAGGATTTACTTCCCTGCCCAAGGAGCTGGGGCCAGATTATTGCCAGGCTGCAGCAGATACTGATCAGCATGTAAGCTGGCTTGGGCAGCTGTGTAAGAAAATAAAATTTAAGATCACAGCAACTTAAATACTGTTTGAGTTTATAACGTCCACATTGGTATTAGGCAACTTGGCAACAAGAGCGGCCAAAACACATGTCTCCTTTCACTGTAGTGCTTGGTGAATACATCAGGTTGGTTAGACAGAGCGGGTATAACGTTTTCATTAGCTGAATGAACACCTAGCTCAGGCCAAGTCTGTTAAGGCTTCTGGAAGCATTTTATTCACAGGGGGCAGCTCAGGGGTTAAACTCTGTTTAGCATATTCACTTCCCCACTAACATGCCATTATTTCATTTGGGAGCAGCTTCCTCACTAGCAGTACCTAGAGCCTATCCTTGCATACCCTAATGGTCTAATGCCTTCAGCAAGCTGTGGCTTACACCACGCATACCTTCTCATCGCTGTTATCACCAATGGTTTCCTCAATGGAAATAATCATTCACATTATAACTGTTGCCAAAACCCTCTGGCACCAGAAGTGCTCTTGGAATGAAAGCCTGAAGGCATGTGAGAGCCTGAACAGCTGTAGCAGCAGCACAGCCGGTCAGCGAGCTGGGTTTGAACCATGCGAGGGGGAAAAGACACAAAACTTTCCTAGAGAAACATTATACTTTGCTTTATGTGCGCACACACAATCACATTTTGTGTTTAATAGCAACCAGAGGTAGGTGCCTAGATCTGCCTGGGCCTTGCAGGCAAGTTCAGCCATGTGTCGAGACACTCTTTTTGCATGTATTAATACACAGGGATGTTAGCGTCTCTGTGTGTGTATGCTAGCCTTTGCTCCGTATTTGTACATCTTGAGGACCTCACTCCCTGAATGCAGGTTAGGAGATACCCACAGTTAAAGTTATAAGCAGAGATAGTGAAATGATAAAGATTTTCTTCTCACCGGTGATATGACAGCACCTACCCAGTCATAGAATAAGATACAGCAACTTGGTCTGAGTTTTAAACAAAGTCACAGTATAACAGCGTAATAAATCCATATAGTCATTTCACTTACCTTGCATCCCTGCAGTGCTCCCACCTTCTCCAGGAGACTGGGCAGAGAAGCATTTCTAAAGGCCATGGCAGCCAGCACATGAGAACTTCTTATTGTGGGGGTTGCAGCTTTATTTAAATGGGCGCATGTGAATATAATCCACCAGGATGGTGATTAACTGATGCACCCCTGTTAGTGATGCAGGCCTGCCTTTCTGCCTCCTGTCCCCAGCTGGGCAGCACTGTCTAGGACGGGCATGATGGAAGAAACAAAGATTTTACTTATGTCCAGGATTTCAAAATGAAACCTGAATTTTTGCCTTTCTGTGCTTATGGTTTCATGTCCACGTACCTGCAAATAATCCATCGTACAGTCCCATCACTGCATTTGCCTGCGTACATGGAACCTGCAAAGGTTTTGAATGAGTTCAAATACTTCATGCAAAAATGTCATTTTTCACACATTCTAACTTCAAAGATGGCTGTAAATATTCTAAGTAAGTTTAAACATTTTTGATGAGTTAAAACAAACAAACTGCATCCGTTACTTTTGTACAGTTAAATTGTGTAACTTGATTACCTGACAAAGCCTCAGCAGTGTGAGGACCTTTATGGGTCACAGCTGAGTTGGATTTTATGCCTAAGAATTTCCCCATTTTTGACCAGAAGAAGAGAATTATTCTTCTGGGCAACACCCATCAACTCAAGTCTGCAAAAAAGAAAGCGAAATGCAGCCAGACAGCCCCAAAAGAGCCTGCTTGTCCCTGCTGTCCCCTTCGGCGTAGGGCCACCCATCCCACACCGAGACACTTAGCCACAGCCCAGGTGGCCAGTTCCTTGCCCCGATGTCTCAGGCCAGCATCACCCCATTGCATGGAGGTGGCTGGGGCTGGACCCCCAGGCACCGTGCGATGGGTGAACAGCCCCCCACACGGTGCAGGTGTGCAACCCAGCAGGTAGCAGCACGCACCCACGTGCACCAACATCTCTCTCCCCAAGAGCCGCTGCAGAACTGGGGGGCTGCACGCCCCCAGGGCAGGCTGCCACCCGGGAACAGGGCTTGGCTCCGTGGGGTTTGGGGCAGAGCGACGCACTATAAAACTGCGCCTCGGAAAAGATAGCCCAGCTCCTTGTTAGCACTGAAAAATGCTCCGCAGCATCCAAACCCTGCAGTGCTCCCGGCCCGCGCTGACGGGCGAGTTAATTGTCGGCGTGCCACTGCGTCTGCTCCCTGTGTGGTCCTGCACAACGAGCCATCGTGATGGCTGCCAGTAATGAGGAAAACTGGTGTGTTTTTGTTTTGTTTCCTTTCAAATAAACTTGCAGTCTATAATCTAGCAGGCTGGAGTCCAGACTTGACAGCCCAATGAGTAACGAGGTGCAAGGAAAGACAGGATGTAGAATTAGGAGGTCAGGGCTGAAGGTTGCCCCAGATTTAATCTCTAGGCTGGGCACATTACATCTCTTCCCCACCTCTCCTCCTCCTCATCCTCCCCCATGCCATCATTCTTAGACACGAGGCGTAGGTGCACGCTTACCAGGGCAGTGGCCCGCCCGGCATGCCTGGGGAGCCAGAAAGGGTGAGAGCCCAGCGGGCGATAACCCACTGATCTCCCCTGGCCCTGTGTGGGGCCATCGCAGGAGGCTTTCAGGCTGAGGCACCCCGAGCTGCCCGCAGCTCTGCCCTGGGCACCTCGCACCCACCTCTGCTTTCTCACCTCGCCTTGCAGAGAAGCGTCGTTCTGTTGTTCAGCTCATTCACAGGCATGTATACGAATGATACGTGCATATCTATAGATACCTATATAGGCTGATAGATAATGACAAATACTACGTTAATTTAAGACAGCAATGTCTCTTCCCAATAAAGTCAAAATACTCTTCTATATCTTTTCCTGTTTTATACTTGCCCAGTTCCTCCTTGTCCCCCTTTCTATCCAAAGGCAGCTGATCAGGCAACTAATTTTCTTCACCTGCAAACCGCATTTTTGCAGTTCTACTATTCACTAGAAAAATGCAACATCCCACACAAAACATTTGTTTTCATTAGGCTGATACATCACAAATTTGTTTTCTGATTTATCCCTTTTGAGTAGATGTACACAGACTAATGACAGTGGGTTCGTTTGCCTTCGCTTTTATTTACTATTCTGTATCTTGACTATTTACAGTTGTAGCACCGCAGAACAGGGGGTTTTCGTGGATTGGTGCATCAGAATTGGACCAAAACCCAGACTGTGGGTTTTTTTGTGTTGGTTTCTATGTGTTGCTGCCAAAAACCTAGGCTCTAACCTTTCATTTATTGAGCCCCTGAGCTCTGACCTCTGGGCTCCAGATGACTCCACGCCCCAGTTATGTACTATCTTAACACAAGAAAGTACCGAAGCACTAAATGTGACTAAAAGAGGCCTATTTTATAGAGCATGATAACCCCTGCCAGAGCACACGGAGTTGTGAAATAACCCTTTCTGTGTGCCAGATGCTGTCCCAGACCTGGTGTCCCTGCACCCACCTGACGCACGCTGGGGCTGCACAGCCACGCCAGCCCCTGCGCCTCGGGTCTGGGTCCCAGGGCGAGGGCAGAGCCTCCCTCTTTGGTATGGCAGTCCTAG
>NC_044012.1:18802500-18942500 GCF_900496995.4 Aquila chrysaetos chrysaetos | reverse complement strand
TCAGGCTGGATTTCTTCTGTTCCCCTCAGGTGGGAAAAAGCTGCCCACAATGCCACGGACACGAGGCAATCAGTTGCCTTGAAGTTTTGCCATCAACGTCAGTGGGGCCAGAGTTTGACCATCATAGTTAATTAATAGTTGGGGGAAAAAATGGCGCTCTCGTTTTGTCGCTGCCCCTCTGCAGCCAATGGGTCAGTCATTCCTAGGCTGCAGTAGCGTACTTTCTGTGTAAGCAAGTTACAATATTTACATTGTATTTGTAAACCTGGATTTTCGTTTTAGACCTAAGTAAGCTCATAGGTAACTGGAAACTTGCGCAACTAATCGCAGCCAGGGGGAAATTAAAACCCAGCTGGTCACAACCATTGCAAACAACCAAAGGAGCCTCGTCCTGGCTCTAATGTACACGAGGTTGGAGACAGCTGCAACCTGCAGAAGAACAGCTTCTGGTATGTGATTTGAAGCCCGTGTTGTGTATAGCGGGCGGTTCTCATAGGGACTATGCTGCCACTGTCCTCTTCATCTCTTGGCAAACTCTACCTCATAGTCTTTTCAGGCTGGGCTGTCAACAAAGTCTGAGAGAATTAGCTGTCTACTGCTATCAGAAGCCAAGAGGATTTGGATACCCAGCACTGCTTGGCTCCTTTGCAACCCTCAACTTCAAACAGTTTCTCAATATTTCATAGCATTCTTTGCTAGAAAAAATAATCCTTCCAACCAAAAAGAAAATCAATTTGTAAAAAATAGAAATAAGGCAGACAGCCTTTTCATGCCCTGCTATCCATGCAGAAACTAACCAGGTTGCTAAGGGTTAAATCTGATCCTGAATTGGCCCAATCAGGTTCATTTTTGCCATCTTATTAGGTTAAATAAATAGAAACTTCTTACAATATCCATCCATAACGATAAGCAATTCCCACTATAATGGATGGCTAATATATAAATTCAGCCCACATCAGTTTTCTGTCAACTAGCAAAAACAGAAACAATGGAAACTAGACAGTCATGGCTCTGCATAGGTCAACAACCAAGGTTATCTGTATTCAATTACTGGTATCTGCAAACTTGCATACTGTCAGCTGATCATAGACTAAATGAAAACTTATCATGCACAGAGGCAGCAAATACATTTATTTGCAGCAGGCATCATATTAGTTCACTGGTTTGACTGTGGTTAAGGGAAAAAAAGGGGTTATCAGTCTTTTGGGAAATTCTTTCAAATATAACCTGCAGCAAATATCTAAAATTGGGGATTATCTATGTTATAAATCTTTGTTCAAAAAGTAGAAAAGGAACAGAAATTGCTCCGTAGCCCTCCAAGACGATAAATTATATTATTTAACAATAGATAAACTTAGGGCACCTTTCCTGTGGTACAGCCCTATTGTGAATTAAGCTTTAATCTGCTTCACCTCAACATCTGTTCGGTGGAACCAAAGATCTGGCTGTATTGGACACAGACAATAATTTGTTTGTTAACCACTTCTCCGGAACAATATATCATTTCAGAAAACAAAGCCTACTAACACAACGCATATTTATCTGTTTCCTCTATCTGTGTTCCTTTTTCCATAAGTGCAAGTTCAGGCTTTTGAAATGTTTTCCTAGCGATAATTTGTGATGCTGTTAGATTCATAACCCTGGAAAAATAGATTTATTTTTTTTTTCAAGGTTTTTTTCATCTTTGACCAACAGATGTTCTGTTCAAAATCTGAAAGTACTCATGATGTACGTACTAGCAAATTATAATTGTTAACGCCCCCGTGGAAGGAAAATGTCAATAAATATTTGCTATCACTAGACTGTTTGGAAACAAAGGCATTTGCTTCACAGAAGTTCATGTGCTCAACCTTCCTATTCGGCTCTTCCAACAGTCTATTCAATTAGACATTTAACATTTTGTTTGTTTTCAGAAGAGGAAGTGAAAAATAACTTCACAGAAACAAAAATAAAACATAAAAGCCTGCGGGCATCCTGTATTCCATTGTAAAATAACACTTCAACTCATTTCAGTGATACAAAGGTGACCACAGAAACAAGCTGTGATCCGGCTCCAGCATTTTACCACTGCACACCAAAGTGGCAATCGAGGAATAAAAACATCTGGGATTGTGATGCAGGTAAATGTCCAAACATCTGTCTTCTAATGAGAGCTATCCACCCCTGCAGATAGTCTGCCCGGCCAGACGACTTCACTAAAAACCATATTTACCTGCAAGTCTCCACCTCTAGTGAGAGATACAGTGTTTGGTTGGTTCATACTTCCCACTAGTATCTTTAAAGATCAGACTCATCCCTCCATTGAGGGGGCTAAAACTTCCTTTCTTTCTTTTCTTTCTTTCTTTTCTTTCTTTCTCTCTTTCTTTCTTTCTTTCTCTCTCTCTTTCTTTCTTTCTTTCGGCTTGAAACAAGCAAATCACTATAATTTTCAACAACAGGGTGGTGAGCTGGTGTAGCCTATCAGAACTATGCTGCAGAAATATCATAAAGCCATATCCTGCCAGTTAAGTGAAGAGCTCTACTCTCCCTTGTAGTGTGTTATATTGTATTGTGTTGTGTTGTAGTCTCTTCTACTCTATTCTATATCTCATTGCATTCTTTTATCTCCCTCATTGTATCACTGGGTGTGTCTGAACCCCATATAGTACTATACAAAAGGACTAATGTCTAACATATGTCGTGATGATTTGGGGAATCGATCTCTGTACCGCTAAAATTAATCCCATTTTATAGCGTGGACTGCACTGCATCTGTTTCAGACAGCAAACTCCATATGGACTGGAGTTTCCTGGCCATCTCTGCAGCTTTTTGTCCTCTCACTGATGCAATGACCACAGGAGCTGCAGGATACATCGTTTTACCTGGCTACAGGGCTAAAAGTGGAGCATCATTAAAATGGGAAAAATCAGCCATGCAAATCAGACAGAGAAATGGCTGCCACCCAAGGCAGAGGAACTTTTCCAAGTCTGAACCCTATGCAGGCAGCAACTTAGTAACTGTTTGTTTTGTGGATTCACTTGAAGAGCTGATAAAGCTGATAAGAGGGCACCTGAGGTGTTACACAAATCAGGAGAGATGGTGAATCCATGTTTCTGAGAAGTCGGAGGCAGGAATTTGTGTCTAGAAGAAGAATTGTGACCTACTTAGAAGAATCTGACTTAAGCCCCAAATAATGCTCTTGCTCAAGCATGAATTACAAGCAGCTGAAGAAAGATGAGCTTTTGCACTTGTGCTCCAGCCAAGTTTGCCCACATCTAATGAGGAAAAGTACGACTCGGTGCCATTTTGTATTCCCATGACGTGGTGCAGATGGAGAAGCTGCTCTGAGTGTGGGTCCAGAAGCCGTTCACCCACTCCTCCAGGCACTCCACACATCCTGCCTCGTGTCTCTCCTTGCAGAGCCTGGAGTTGGAAAGCATCAGGTTGAAGAGCGGAGTGCTACAGCAGTAGCTGTGAGAAGCTGCCTTACAAATGGGAACCGGAGCTGGCAGCAGCACCGGTGCATCAGGTATGGACCAGGCTGGAGAAAAAGAACTAAAAGCTCCATGGCCAGACGCCTGGAGAGTTCAGAGCAGCGGTCACCCATGGAGGGAGGGGAAATGCCAAGCTATCCCACCTGAACGCGGGTATAATAGTCTCAGTATGGTAAAATTCCCAGGGGCAAAGAAGATGGTGAAAATATGGGTTCCATTTCACCCCCATGCTGGGCGGATGCCTCGCTGTGTGTCGAGTCTGGGCGGATGCCTTGTGTGTTGTGTTGTTCGGGCCAAAGTCCCACAGAAGAAAAAAGCGAGTCCAAATTGAAAGATGCTATGAGTCAGTCTTCTGATGAAAGAGAGGAACGTGATGTTGGAGCTGGCAAACATGATAGTGCTGTGGGATTAAAAAGAAAAAGAAAAAGAAAAAGCCCTCAGAGAAAGGGAATGCAGTTGATGGGAGAAAGAGCAAAATAGGACATATTCTCCAGGGATGTTTCAGACTGATCGGTCAAGATGTTTGTGGATGTGAGGAATCAAGAAGATATCCCCTTCATCATGTGCCCCGAGCTGGGCTTCACGCAGCCTGCAGAGCTTCCCAGCATCCCTGCCGGGGCCGGGGCTGCCCTCCGCTCACCGCACGACCTGCCTTCGGCAGGCAGGGGCCAAGCGGAAGGGAGGTCTCCGTTGCTGCCTGGCCACTGTCTCACAATTTGCGGCGCCAGGGACTTAAAGTATGTGTATATTATGGAAGTGCAAAGTAGAAAGCGTTACCAGGCAGTTACAGCTCCTACTGCCTGGATAAATTTGGGACTTACTGGTTTATGAGCACTGTTCAATATAAAACCATTTAAAAATTAACTTGGAAAATCTTTATGTTTCTCTCGTCCCCTGTGAGGCTTTCCTGAAAGGCGAATGCCGGGCGCTGCAGGTTTCACTGCATGGCTGTGACTCCAGAAGCTGCCGGTGCCTTTAAGCAAACAGTAACTCGACTCTAACCACCAGCCAGAAAGGCTGATTACAAACGTGCTGTCCAGCTGCACCTCAGATGCGTGCAACCCTGGTCCTTGGCGAGCATCGCCAGCCTCACGACTTCAAACGGTGGTTGCAGTGGGAAAAGTCGCTCCCTAGCACCCTTTCTTCTCTGCTCCTGCTTCTGGGCTGTAGCTTTCCTTCTTCAGCGGTATCATCCAACCCTAGATATGGCTTTTTGTTCACCTAGTCATCAAACCCTGAGCAGTTCCCCGCCTTGGTTTGTGTCCGTTCTCGCCTCGGCACACTGCCAGCCGGTGCCTAGCTGGCTTTTCAATGCCACATCCCTGCCTCCCCTTCTCCCGCAGTGTCGTGGCTTTGGCAGTGGGTGAGCTCTTCCAGTTGGGATCCAGAAGTCAGAAAGATGCAAAGAATAATAACTGAAGCATCACACCGACCTTCACCATAAAGGTGTTTTAGGGTGTTTTTACGGCTACCTGGGATCCTGACATAACCACATCCCCCGAAGGTGGGAAAGCACTGGGTATGGCACAGCCAGTTTGGGCGTGCTGAGAGACATGAGGCATGGCCTAAAATTCACACAGTAATCGCTTTGGCCCGCATGGGCAACGCAGGCAGGCCTGCAAGCTGGCACTTCCCGGGACGACAGTTTTAACTGAGACTAACTTGAGTTAAAGCTCAAGTTTTAACCATCTCGTACTATCTGCAAAAGCAAAAATGAATGCTGACATCGGTACTGCCTGGCAATGGCAAGGGGAAAGCAGGAATTGTATGGAGGGCACAGAACAGAGTAAAAAACTGACCCTGAAGGATAGCTGAACTCTACATGGTTTTGGTTAGCAAGAGAAGAGTTTTCTACAGAAAAGGCCCCAGGTTCAAAGCCACCATTTTAACTTAGCCACGGCAGCGCTGGCAATCCAGGCAGGGTAAAAGGAAAAGTAGAAGAGGCGGCTGTTGTCAGAAAACAGTTTCTGGAAAAAATTAAAGTTCTCTTGAGGCATGTAGAAAAATTCCAGGATACTGTATTATTATTGTTGTTATTATTATTACCCTTGATCTTTTGGAAGGTGGGGAGGGAGCACATGCAGTCTTAAAGAAAGAAGACAAGACATCTGTAGCCTTTAAAAAGAAAAGCACGAAGGCTGCTAGGCTCTCCTTACAACATTTTTAATTATCTTCCTTACGTTTCCAAATAAAAACACATTGCATTGAGCCTCACCCAATAAAACTATGTGGGTAAATACAATACCCATTGTCTAATCAATATCATATTGCTCATGGCTTTAGCTTGTTCAATAGCTGAGATCGCTGACTCCTGAGTTGCACCTAAGGATGCCAATATCTGCTTAATGTTGGACAAACTGCAGTTGTCATTCCCTGTAACTGAGTTCTTTAATCTCATTAATAACCCACAGATACTAAAATACAGCTTCAAATAAACTGGCTGGAATATGCCAGGTTTCCAGTGTGCACTTTTAGCTCAGGGGGTAACGCGTTGTGGGTTAAATGGGCTCACTGGCCCTGCCGAGGCTGCAGCCCTCCTGCCCCACCGCTCCTGAACTCGGACACCCATAAACGGCGGAACTTGCAAAAAACTAAAACCCAAGAGAAGGTGTCAGATGCAGAGCATTAGAAGCCGTGCAAGGTAAGAGGCACCCTGGATTGTATCTGTATTATTTGCACCAGAGACCCCATACCACATTGTCTGTTAGCTCAGCGCCTGCAGTAGTGACCCTAACCCGACGTGCCGGCGAGGCAGGGGACACCTCCTTGCTCCCCACGCATCGTCTTCCTGAGCTCGCCTGCATATGGCAGCAAAGCCGCATACTCCAGTGTAAGAAGTACGCATCAATAAATTATCTTCATTGGAAACACATTGCAAACAAAATGCAAATGGCAAGAAAGTGCTTGTTCTCAAAGGCCTGTCTTGAGAGTTCATCTGCCCAGATTATAAACACTTGATAAGTATCCTGGTTTTCAGGCTAACTGTCTGTACGGCAGATCCCAGGACTAGGCTCCTGGGATTTCAAAATGTATCATGAAATAAAAACAGCTGCAAGGGAAACTCATATGACTAGGATAGGTGCCATATAGCAATTAACAGCCAGAAGTTTTGATCTGGAAAATCACATTTATTTTAATTGCTTCACTGTTGTATTCATAAAGAATTTGGCTCATTTGATTATTTTCCTTATTAGATATACTACTTAACTTTGGAACAATGTAGTCATTAGTTCCGTTGTTCCAGGTTTTTCATTGCAGTGAAATGAATGACAGAGACATGTTCTGCAAGGAAGATTGTTTATAAATATTTATCATAGCCTTAACAGATATTTGTGTAATCCAGCCTAATTTTTCTAGCACATAATTCACCAGTGATTTAATCTGTTGTGCGATGAGTGGCAGGTTTCTTAACCTGCGAGTTCAATAAGGTATTTAAAGCGTGTGATCTCTTATCGCAGGAACAGAACAGGAGAGTAACGCTTCTTTTTTTTTATGTTCCTTTGAAAGCCCGTATTCTCTCCCTTTTCCTTTCGTGGTCTGTTTAAAGAAGACGCACGTGTCTGATGGCTTTCACCTCTGTCAGTTGTTTATTTTTTGACTCAGCAAAGCGGTACGGACAAACCCTACCTTCAGAAGCCCCTGCCCGGCTCCCCGGGTGCCCGCGCGTGGGGCAGGCACGGCCGGCAGCGAGGCGAGGGCACGCGTGCCCGGACGCTCGCAGCGTGCAGCCGTGACGCTGCGAGTGCGCCTGAGAGCGGGAGTGAGCTGGAGCCTACCCTCCGGACTATAAAATATGCATACGCCCTTCTGTGGCGAACGAATCGACTTAATTGAAAGGAATCGGGAGGTGAAAAATGAAATTTGGCAGTTCGGCTTCGCTCCGCCATTTGGTGGTTGTTGTGGGACTCCAGCGAAAGGGAGCTATCACTGCGGGCATAATTTACTTGATTTTAAGGATCTGTATGAATTCTGGCGACATACCAAGTAGCCATTAGCTACGAGGAGTATTTCCCGATGCTCATTTGTTTTCCATGTGTGAATTTTCGCTCTTCCAAACTTTCGTTAGAAAAAAGAGTATTTTTTTTCTTCATCAATTCCATGTGGAAAATACAACAAAAATCCAGATAATAAATTATTCAAGAAACACAAAAGATTTTTTCTTTTTTTAAATGGAAAAATACCAGTTCTGGAATCAAACTGTCAGCTTGCTTTGATTTCAATATTTTAAGTTAAGTATTATAAAATTATATGCTTGTTCACATGCTCAAGGATAGTCTTTCTGGGCAAATTATCCTAAACAGGGTAACTCAATAGCAAAGTAGGCAGGCTTTTAATGCTATTACTATTAGGAAAATACCATTAATATGAGACATATGGAGGATGCTATTACATCAGTAGGCTGCATTTATTTAGTCAGTATGCAGGAACAGTCCTATGGATCGGAGTGGAGATGCTGGGCCTTTAACACATGTAGCTTGGCTTAGTCTCGAGGTCAAAATCTGTTAATGCAATTTTCTGTATAAGAACAAGAATTTAAAATCCATGTGGTTTTAATGACACATTCCAAGATTGGGGGGCGTGGGGGGTGTTGATTTGTTGGGGGGGGGGCGGTATTTGTCCTACTCACATTAAATATGAACTACTTTGAAATGCGCGCGTGTATGTGTGTGTGTGTGTGTCAGACACTGAAACTAATTTGTGAAATAAGGCAAACTTTAAAAAAAAAGATCTCTTTCCATTTATTTCCTTGAAAAGTTTGATTTTGGTCAAGATATGTTTTGAATTAAAAAGATCATTATTGGTAATTTGCATTTACTTATTGAAGCATTACATAATAAACCAAAACCATGTGTCAAAATGTAACTCTTATAAGTGCACTGAGATAAAGGGGCTTCAGAGATTTAAAAAATGAATGTGACACTTAAATAAGACATCTAAAAAGGGTGCCTGCCTTTAAAAAGAGAGTGTTTCTATTTCAAATAATTAATATGTTTTGGTTTCTTCATTTTTGTGGTCTCATAGCACAACTTATATATAAAGCACTATGTTGAACATGCATATTTTGGACCGAGCTCTTGTTTGTGTCTATTTAACAGCTACTCACAGCTGTCTCTGCTTTAAAAGTATTGGGATAAAATTTCATCACAAGCTCCAGTCAATACAAAGCACTAACATTATTTTAAGTGGCCCCGGCCAGGCTGTGCGGCAGTGGCTGAAGGGAGGCTGGTGCAGGCAGGGTGCAGGCAGCTGCCTGCCTGCAGGGCTCCCTGCCCCTCCTCTCACCCAGGTGTCCCTACACGCTGCACCACTGCTGACTAGCGCACCTTGGGTAGGTTTTTCCTTCTGAACAGATAGCCTGCAGCTTATCTGATCAATATAGAGATTTGTATTTCGAGATTTGCTGCCAATTTAACTGTGCAAAACACACCTGCCTCACTGAAATGTTAGCAAGTAATGGGGAAAGAAAAAGTGTAATTTGCATTTTTCTTGGTGTACTCAGAAGAAAGAGAAGGCGAGTGGTTGCTAACTGGGTCTGCAAAGCTTTTATCGGTGTGAAAAGGAGCCACAGGACAGGGGAAGGTTTCGTGATTTCACTTATTCAAAAAGTTAAGGAAATGTTGTACTAAAGGAAGACTTCTCCTTTCCCGACATCACAGTGTTTGACCCCTTTTGCCACTCAAAATTCAAAGTATAAAAGCTTCTGATGGCACACCAGCATGACCCCCTCGTGAAGATGAAGCACAAATGAGCACACACCGACACGTCTCCAGCCCTCGGGGCAGGACGCGGCGGTGGCTGGGGGCTCTTGGTGGGGTGACAAAGAAGTGCAGCAATCAGGTGCTCTGCTCAGAAATGGAAACAGTTTATTGCTGTAACAAGCAACAAGAAAAAGCATATATTGAAAGCAAGAGGCCGCATATATTGACAAGAGGGTGTAAGTCCCCTTCGCGGCAGAACTCCAAGCATTGGCCACCACTCAACTCCATGTCAGGGGAGCACACCAGCACCTGAGCAGTCATTCACCAATATCTGTAGGAGACTGTATTTTTAATGTGAAATACCTGCAAAAGAGCTCTGCTGACCATGTCTCTTTTTCACGTAAGCATTCTCTCTAACTCTAATTTAATTTTCATAGGGCTTTCCTTTGACCTCACTAGTCTACATGAATCCTGGCCAGATTTTATGACCAAACAGCCCCATCAGATCTCCTTTGGAAACCTCACTGGAGGCTGATGGGTGTGCATGCACAGAGTACGAGCTGAGCAGCAGCTTACATTACAACACAGATGATGAGACACATGAGGTGATCAGCTAAATTGCCAGACGCTAATAAATCGGGCGCTGGGTCACGCCATACCGCTCGGCTCTCTCACAGGGACATTTCTCACCTTACTCTTTATGTTCACCCATTCTACTTATGTTTCTCTGTCCTCCTGCTACCAGCAGAGCTGAGCGATAAAGCTGAGGTTAGGAAAGTCACCTATGGTGTGTGAACTTTAACATTTGCCTTGACCTGCTTCAGCCATCCCCACCAGCCATGTATATGGTGGGACCCCACTGGGTCTTACCGTCCCTCTCCCCACACTGGCTGCGGTGGCTGATGCCACCTGTGCCCTTCGAGGTTTCGCAGCCCAGGTTCAACACCTGGGGATAAAACTTCAGCTTGGGACAAGCCCCTTGGAGCATTAGGAGCTGATGTGTTTTAAACCCACGTGTGTAATGCTGGTGATGCTCGTGTAGCCAGTTCTTTGTGCTGCATGAGGACCTGAAACGATGGCACGGTTGTGCTGGCAGCTGCCTGGCAGCACTGAGGTCCCTTCACGACGTCACCTGCACGACTGACCAGTGGGGAGCAACCTCTTCCCTTTCTGACTGTTCGTAAGTTAAAATAGTTAAGGATTTTTTCACGATCTCCAAGCGTGGTGTCCTCGTTTCTGTTTCTGTTTATAAAATTGAACAAAAAGATCTCATGTGATGGTCCTGTGTTTAGTCTCCTTCTCCCCACAGAACATCAGCACTTAGATAACGTCCCTCAAAACCTTTTGCTGTTTATATACGTTTGTCAAGCATTGGTTTACCTCATTTTTCACATGTTAGATTAATTAGCGGTACCCGAAACGCGACACATCACGTGAAGCACGGGGGTTTGTTTGGCATGCCTGGCGGGGTGGTTGAGGCGTGCCCCTTTCCTGCGTGCAGGGCGGCGGGGCACAGCGACGCAGGCTGGCTTGCAGCTTGGCCGCCGCTGGCCACACACAGGCCAGCAGTCAGTGCCAGGCTTTCAGTGCCCAGCACCAGGCAATGTTCCACACTGCAGGTGGAAAGCCATTGTATGCTGCAGTTAGGAAGCCAAATTGTCAAGACGGTTCAATGGAAGTTTTGAAAGATGCAGCGAGCACAGGCCGGGTATCATTTTCCCAACCGGTCAAGCTAAATGAACTTGGTGGTCCCCACTACCCAACGTGGCACAACTCGGCGGCTGCCGCTGCCACTGGTGGTACTGTCCTTTGAGAAATCTTTCTCTCACCGCCATTGCTCTCGGCGCAAACCGCAACGGCTCTGTCCTCCATTTGTGGATTCCTCCAGTGTGGCCACGTCTCCATCCCCAGCACCCACTGGTCTCTGCTCCCTCCCTCGCTGGACCCCACGGCACGCACAGCTCCCCTCCTACCAGTGCACAGGCCAGGGGGGCACCCAGTGAGGCAGCCAGCTGCTCAGGCTGCTTAGATTTGGTAATTTAGTCTTAGTAGATATGCTACATAGCTACATACGCTATATGTGTGTGTATATATGTATGTACACTTATATATACATATACACATAATGTCCATATAGCACGTATACATATGGGGGGGGGTCAGTGTGCATGCGTGTATGTATGTATACACACATGATTCACTATGCATGCATATATGTGTGTGTTTATATATATATATACACAGATATGCATACGTATATACATATACATCATATCCCCACTCGGGCTGTTGTTTCAGTCCTGGCACTGTTGTAGCACATTCTGCTTGACCCTGTGATGATGCCGCAGTCTTCCATGGGGCTAGCTGTGTGTTTGGGGGGGGTGGGGGGGTGGTCTTTTTTTTTTTTTTAAACCCACCTGTTCCTGGAGAATACCCCTTGACCCTTACACCTGACAAAGGCCTCTGGGCTTTACTGTGATTCAAACAGTACATTCATAAACTTAAGATTATCTTTGCTAAGCATATTTTTGATGCTTTTAATGCGAACTGCTCTCATTTCATTGACTGTAGCCTCAGAATACTTTTACAAAATTTTAATTAGAAACCTAGTAATTATGACATTAACTTAAATTATTATATATTAATTTATAATCTTAATGTATCTTAATGACAACAGCAACACAGAGAATCATGCATAAGAAATTACAGTGAATTGCTCCATAGTACAGATGACATGCTCTTTCAAGAAGCGAGCTGGTGCTGGGAGAGGCAGACTCATTCCCAGCAGGCAGAACTTTTATACAAAGAAAATAAAACTCTTTTTTTTTTTTTCTTTTTAACAACTGCTCCTTTTCACTTTCTCAGTGAACTCCATGTCTCTGTTTTATGGTGCAGCAGGCCTGGCTTTGCAAAGTTTCATTCTTCTGGTTTGCAATACCAGAACCATACTACTATCTGTGTGAATAAGGCATTTTCTCCAAGAACATGCCTAATGGTTAGAGTCAGTCTACCAGATGGGTTGTAAAACACTTCTTTGAAACAACTCCACTCAAAGGATATTATACTCCTGAAGCTGTATGTTTGTTTTATTATAAACAGAGCTTTCTAAGTAAAAAACATAGAGATGCTGTCTACTTCTGAAGCAAACTGACATGTGGAGCCATGCTAGATCTCTGCTGAAACAGAACTTAATTTATCGCTCCCCCTAAATATCAAAGGGGCTCGAGGAGGAGCCGTATCACTTTCGGTCTTTTTAACTGAAAGATGTTGTGGGTGACTGAAAAGCCCACGTAGTTTTAATTTATCATCTGATTGATGGGCATTAGGTGGTCTCCCTCCAGCAAGCTGATTTCAGGCCTTCCCTGGTCTAGCTCCTGCAACCTCAGCAGCAGCCCTGCAGGTGTGAGGAGCACCTTTGTAGCTGACCTTTCTCTTTCATTCTCAGGGGAGAGGGCCCTGCAAACCTCCGTGCTCAGCCGGAGGCAGAGCATCCGACCGGGGGAGTGCTCCTGGGGGGACCTCCTGATGGGGGACAGGGCCCAGCCGCTGGCCACAGACATGGCGGCTCCCACATGCTCGCCCGTGCCAGCGCCTACTGCTAACACCGCCAACAGACATCATGTCGAGCCCGTTTCGGACTGCGCCTTATCAGCCATATCCATTCACGATACCCTTTAATTATAACATAGTCCTTTGCACAATTTCTGTGCCGTGCAAGATGATGCAAGGCCAAGCAGTCTGCTTGACTATGGCAAACGGTAGGTCTAATAATTCTCCCAAGAAGTAGGGAGAAAAGTCAACACATTTCTGCACCACGGAAGTACCGTCAGCCCTTGTGGCACTATTGGCCTTCTCCTTTTCTAGGGTGTGATTCTCCTGCCTGAAGTCGGTGATGAAAGTTCCCCCCAACAACTCACACTTGATCTTACTTCCAAAATGTGCCGTGCATATGAAAGACGGATGCTCAGAAGAATTCACAGGCGAGACGGGAAGAGAAGCACAGACTCCAAACAGCCACCGTCTGCAGTCACCAGTTTATTCCTCCAAAACCTGAGAAACTGGAATTGTTCCTGTAAAACACAATCAGCGTCCACATTATGATTCATCAAACACCACCCATAAGAGAAAAGCTAAACAGATTTTTTTAATCTGAATTTGTACAGGCTTTTCTGTCATTCTTTAAGCAGCTTCATTATTATTTTTTCCCATAATTTGTATAAAGTACTTAGCATTCAAAACAGATCCTTTTTAACCTTTTGCCCAACATAGCTTTTTGTACTTTAAAAAAAAAAGGGGGGGAGATGGAAAGGGAGAGAAACCCTTTAAGTACCCTGGGCCTGGGTTCCTTCAGTGTGCAGGCTGTAAATGTTTTACTTTGATTTGAGATACATGACAATAAATTAGGGGACATTTATCAAAGCTGCTTTGTTGCATTGCTGACAAAAGCTGCTTTTTGCATAAATTACTGCATTATACAAATACACTTAGCAGGATCCTGTTTCTTTGATGTTAGTGGAGGAGATTTATGTCCAATGGAGTTTTTATTTATCTGCCCTGTTCACCTCAACAAGGGCAGGACATATTCCTCAATTAGTTCCATACCCCTAGAAATGACATATATATCTCACAACTAGAAGCAGAGAAATTTAAACAAAACAAAACAAAAAAGCAAGTACACTTTTTCTGGCAAGTCTAAACTACTGTACAGTGTAAAAAGTAAATATTAGGCTGGAGCTGTAGCTTTGAAATCTTTGTTCTCAGACTGCTTTGAAAACTATTTAAGTAAGCTAATTTTGACAAAACTATATTCCCTTTGCAGAAAAGCTTTTCTAGACTTCATTAAGAGACTAAGTAAATATGAGTCCATTTCAACAAATACTCAATAGCAGAATAAGTAGGTTAAAAGAATAGATTCTCTGGGTGGTAATCCTCTCTGGAACTGTATTTATGCTAAAATCTCTTTCGATGAATATCTAATAAACTAATGAAGGCCATCTTAGGCTAAATGGTGAATTAGGATGGTTAAAAAGGAACTTGTCAAATGAATAAATTGGCTAAATGGTTACATTAGTTAAATGAATACAGAATCTCTTGAAAACCATTTCTGAGTGCTATTCTTCTGTCACTCACCATCTCCATACCTCAGCCTACACATAATTTATTTCGTTCCTAGGTCAGTGGTTCAAATGCAGCCCTATGTGGCAACTCGGAGCTGTTGCTATACAATGGCCTGAAATCATTCCAGAGAACTCTTTTCTGCCCCAGATCTAAGAAGAAAAAAGAAACAAAAAGCAGAAATTTACTATTGCCCTCCCCTTAATATATATATATAGTGATGTCAGTGTCAGATGTCTGTCAGTCTTCAGTGTGTTTTTTAATCAACACCAGCATATCACTGAGCAAGACCATGCAGAGGACATGGTCTGTATTGGCAACTACTAGTTAGAGCCCAAACATTGTCGGGTCCTGTGTTAACTTTAAAGCAATGCCAATGAAATGAAAGACTGGACAATGAGAGGGCTGAATCAGCTCAAGCAGATAGTTTGGAGCATTGTCCTCCCCACCATCGGATAGTCTTTCCCCCAAACTGGAGAGAAGTCGCTACATCTCCGGAGCCCTCTGCTAGAGCTAAAAGGCCTATAATTGGTTCCTCTCATATTTCACACTTTCTTTACTGGCCCCTGCCAGGCACTTTTTTGATCAAAATATTTCTGTCGGAAGCTTTTGTTCATTCATGTCTATGAAGTTATTGAAGGTTTTTCAGTTTATAATAAAAAAAAATCCGTTTTCTAAAATATTTATAAAATTTCATTAGCAAACTCTTGTTTTGTTTGAAGGAAAAGATGTTCCTACATGAGAATAATTATTAGGGGTTTTTTTTTTAATCAGAACACAACCTTTTTCAAAAATTCTGGAAAATGCTCTCTCTCCTTTCCCCTCCATCCACCCCAAAGGAAAAAAAAAAAAAAAAAAAGAGAGAGTGAGAGCCTTTGAACATTTAATGAAGATAGGAAAACAATAAAATTATACAAAAATAGATTGTCATTATTCAGGCTGCTCTGGGGAACAGATTCCACACAGTGCATTTCAATGATCCCAGACAATGGATTACTATCATAATTTGTTCTTAAAGTCTGTTTAATTGGCTTACTTAGCCACCTGTTCAGAATAGTTACCATGAAAACAGTGGTTCTGCTGAATTTCTGAGTGCCAACCTTTCATCCTTCATCCTGCCTCCTTCTCCCATTCTGGCCTTTATAAAATATCGAGCAATGCTTAGCACAGATTTTAAAATAATCTCATAGTCATAAAACATATATTTTAACTAATCAGGAAGGAACTGCAAAGTTATAACAAAAACATGCTAATCAGGGCATTTACTCACTGTCAGCTCTGTCTGTTCCTGGGTGAGTGTCAATTTATTACATCCCACTGCACATATAATAATGGGGGTAAAAAATGTAAAGAATGATATGCATGTTTAATGTATGTAAATAGACAGATAGATACTATGCACCCCTCTAGCTTAATTACATCAGCCAATTTCACATTAAGAAGTTCCATAAAAAGCAATAAAATTGCGAGAGGAAATTCAGCCAAGGACTTTGAAAATGTTGTCCTTTCCTTCAAGAAAAAAAAAAGGCAAGCGGAGTTAAAGGCATGAACTTCCATTTAGTGCCGCTTACCACATTAAAAAAAAAAAACAGTTATAAAGCACTGGGGCACCCTTTGTTGCCTGCCGCGAGTCAGATTGCTTTCCCCAAGACTGATGTAAAGTATTTTTGCAGGACAGCAGATTCTGAGAAATAGAGGGGTTCAGCAGTAGAGCGTAATTAGCACTCTCTAAAACTGGAGCTACAATGTAAACAGCTCTAGTCTTCACTGCAAAAAGCAAACAAACAATCCCAGCTGAGAATTCCCTGGTAGGGCTCGAGCAAATACGGCCCTCACTGCTGACTGCTGTTATTGCGATGGTTGCTTAATCTAAACAGACAGCAGCATGTAAAAATGTAAATATTTGATATTTGTTAATACAGTCCTAAGTTATTGCTCTAGCCGGCTGGTTTGGTTTTCATGCATAAGGACGCCTATGTGTAACCCGCTCTTCATAGATTTCAGTAGAGGAGTATTTTTAAGAAGCCATTATCTAAACTGCTGATGTAATAAGGCACCGGTATATGAAATACACTTAATAACTCAACTTTAGTTATTTATTGTGAACGAGGGTGCATTCTCCTTGATTCCATTTCCCAGCGAAATATAAGTGGAGCTTTCATCATGAGTGCTTGAATTTATGGCAAGCAGACCAAGTGACATTAAGAAAGCCACACAATCCCTTCATTCAGGCTTTAATAAGGAAGCCAAGGAAAAATTATCCAAGCTGGTTTGCGGGTGACAGCACAAGAACTTTTTGGAGTCAGAAAGTTAGCACGGAGGCTCCCTGTCAGCCCATTAAAAAGCAAGGTTGGCATTCCCAGATATTGGAACCATGTGTGCAGAGGAATTTTTCTTCTGGTAAGACATTCCAAATATTGTCCCAGAGCCAAACACTTCGGTGTTAGACTAATTTAAGCAGTATGTTGGAATCAGCTCTCAGGACTTTGATCATATGGAGATCGTTTGTTACAAATTGAACTAACCCAGTCTCTATTTCTGGTGGATCAGAACTATGGATTTGTTGAATTAAATGCCTCATTTAATGCAGTTTGCACATGAAAAGAAAGCTGCACTCAGGAATCTGATAGTGAATTTTTCACCTAACCAACAGGTCTACTTTTTTATTACTTTTAAACCTAATCCATACTCAGTCCACACTGTTCTTAATAAGCCCGAGGCTGTTTGGAGTGAAGGTTTAAATCAGCTCGTATGTTATGGGGGGAAAGCATCACTGAATTATCAAACCGTGTAATAAGGAACATATTTGAATCCAATTCAAGAAATAATTTTATGAAGAAAAATAAATTAGTCCTCAGTTGTTATTTACCATCCAAATAGCACAGTGCTCTTTCATGACAGCAATGGAGGGAAAGCTGAAAAATGATTTTGCAGACGTACGATTTTCTCCCTGCCTCTCGTTGCTGTCCCCATTTTTGCAGCTGAACTATTGCGAGGGTTAAAAGTGCACAAAATAAAGCATTTCCACATATGGCTGCACTTTCTTTTCATTTCTTGAAGTTATAATGTCTTTAACTGTTGATAATGATATTATAAACTGTCATTTAGTGCATTTTGAGTATATTAAATACATGAAACAAAGATGTGTAGTTCCAGCTGGACCCTCATCAGAAACACTGAGATCTGATCCACTAAAACTGCAGATAGCTACGTGCAGGGCTTGTGAGGAGCGTTGTGGAACAGGTAGTAGTCGCAATAGTAATAGAATAAAATAAGAGAATAAAATAAAAGAACCTGGCATCAATTATTACTCCAGGAGTGGGACAAAACTGAAAAAAGGGTATCCAAATGACAACTAATAGAAGAGTCATTGGCATGCTGCTACACAGTGGACTGACGCAGGACTCGAGTATATCACAATTCTCTGCCTTGGGGAACTCAGGATTTACACCGTTTTCAACACATTTTTACCTGGACTCTCACACAAAATAAAAACGGGAATGCCAGCAATTCCCGGGAATCCTTCCTCTTGGTCCCATGGGAATCTACACAACAGAGCTTATTTTGAAGGAAATAGGAACGCTGGTTTCTGCCTAGAAGGGGCAAAATGAATGTCTCCAAATTCACTGCTTTGAAAAGACCCCCTAGCTGAGTTGAAAACCTCTGATCTATGGATATAATTTTTGAAGACAAGTCTTTCTTACTATTTGACTGGTGTAGCAAAGAGGTAATATGCCTTGGTATAAATAGCCTCAGCCCCTTGGTGCCGTTACAGGCATATCTGGCCACTGCAGCTGGAAAAGGAATGAAACTGAAGGGTTAAAAGAAAAAAAATAGTCTTAAAATCACTGTTCAGATATAAACCCTGAGCAAGACCCTTCCTTCCAAATAATCAGGACTTTTATTGGGTCTTAGAGACAGGAATGGAAAACAGTGACATGCAAATAACATGGAAATACCCTAAGCTTGACCAAGGCAAGCTGAGTCCTCAGCTCATGCAGGTCATGGTATTTCCAATGTCTTAACACAAGTGCTAAGGAAACTGGCCTGAGCCTACGCCGTCCTTAACCAGGCCACGAAGAGATGATCGTGAGATTGCCACAACAGACGCAGAACACAAGTCAGACGAGGGAAGCAGTAAGTGTCCCGTGTGCTCCAGATCCCAGCCGGGGGGCGGGGGGGCAGGTAGGAAAGATCTCCTGTGGATTGTTCCTTCTATCTCTCATTGCATGCACAGAGCAGAGTTCATCCTTCATAAAGAAATGGGAAACTGTTCCTTTAAAAAAAACCCAGTTATATAGCAAATACTGATTTATACACACACACACACACATATATTTTATTGGCAAATAAAGAAAGATCAGATCTTTAATGAAATCAGGATGGGTTTGGGAGGTGAACTTGAGCTGAACTCCCCAGATTTTCATGGAACTTCAATTAAAAGAGTTTCAGAGGAGTTGCTGAAAGCCAAGCACTTGCCATTGAAAGCTTAATTTAAAATGAGAAGCTTTTTTACACCACATTTCCCGGTGAAATTCCAGCCCTGATCCTAATTATGTATTTTTTTTCTTGAATTATAAGTTTTTTTTCTTTTTCAGATAAGCCATGTAGCAGTGTATATAAGTTTTATCCCGGGTGTTATGACCAGTGCACACATAGTGGCTACACTGACAGAGGAGCCCATCATTATTGTACAGAAAATGAATCTGCCCTGTCCACTCTAAAACTAGTGGTGAAATTTCAGTCAACTCTTGTTATGATGTGCAATATACAAGGATTTAGATGTCTGATAAATGCTATGACTAGCAAAGAATGTGGTTTTGGGGAAAGGAGTGAAATCTGGATTCAGAAAACAAAATAGAACAAAATAATTAAAAATAAAGATGGTGGTTTAATTTCTGCTTACCAGCCTATTCTCGTACAATCCTAGGAATACGAGGTTAATACAAAGCCTCACTGTAAGGCCCTTTTGAATACCAGTGGAGTCATGCAACTCAATCCTTGAGCTTTGCTTTGAAAATGTATCCCTTGCTTGATCGGATGCACTCCAATTCAATCTGAGCATCAGCTTCTGGACGTGGAAAGGGGACAGTAACAGTGTTTGTAGACTGACCGAAACTGGACAGTGGATCGTAGAGTATCAATGGCCAGAAAGCATTAAGGGAAATTATCTTGGTTTAACCAGGTACTGGGAAATAAATTACTTTGGAAACCATTTAAATAAATAATACTTTACTGTATAATGAAACATGATGGAATAGAAACTATTCTGGAACTGTTTTAAGTAATGAAGGGGGGAGGTGTGCCTAAAATAACAAAATCCAGCACTGTGTCAGGGACACAGTTACCAAGACAAACTTTATGTGCTGTGGGCTTGAACCTCTCCCTCTGCCCAAGTTATCTGCGATGCAATTGAATAATAACAGATCCGCAAAGTATAGCTGACCTCTTGCTGCTGTCACCTAAGGAGCAAGCACTGTATTTTCATGCTCTCACAAGCAAATGGCAACACTAAATAGACTGAAAGGCCTTGTTCTGATTCAAACATTCATTTCTCATATTTCTTCTAGTTTTCGTTTTACTCTGATCATTTCTTCTGCCCTCACTATAGACCAAAGACTTTTAACTCACTTAAGAAAAGGTAAAACCAAATTGTCCTCAAAGGCTTCCCAGTCTCCTTCCCTTCCCAGATGCTTTGTGAGGAGCCTCAAGAGGAGGTCTTCCTTCTTTCACCCTTTTGGGAGATCAGCCATGTCCTCGTACCTTCTCTGACCAAATTGCATTCAACAGCTGTGGGGAGTAAACTCCAAAACTGTGCATTTTTGTAGCCTGGGAGATGAACTGAAAGTTCAGGTTGCCAAACACAGATGCTAGTAAAGTTAGTGTGCCGGATTGTCTCTTATGGGGCTGAAATATGGTCTTAAAATTGTCTGAATACTCAGAATATTCAACCTTCTCATTGTCCATCCCCCATGAGATCCTCCTCATTTATTCCACAGGGGTGGGTCCTGCCCTGTTGAAATGTCACGGTGTGAGAGCATCAGGGGGCAGCCAGCCATTTCCAGGTCGGTATTGTGTGACTTGGTTGGTGATTAATGAGAAGCTCCTACCAGAGCCTAGGACCGAAAGGCGTCCTGTTAATGTTCATAGCCACCTGTGCATGACCAGACATCCAGCAGGACAAACGCGATGAGGGTCTGCAGATGAGGGTCTGCAGAGGGGTATGGCTGCGGCTTTGCTGGGTCCACCAAAGCACTCAGTTTACGCTGGCTGGATGTCTACTGATGGAGCAGTGGATAGCTAGTGAGGCATGGACAGGCAGCATCCGATCTTGCATACAGACTGCCCGACAACAATTTTTGTATCTGCAGAGTGGTGGTATACCAAATCAGATCTCTGCAGGGTGTGTTCAAGGGATTTTGGGTTGGTACCAGAGGCCCCACCACTGGGATTGACATACCACTGAACTGTGTACTAGGACAAGCGTTTAATACAGAAACAGATAACCTGGTATGAGTTAGAGGAAACAGCTTGTGAGCTAGTGCCTCCGCCTCAGTCTGCTGCACAGACCTGAGCTAACACCAGCTAAACCAGGCTGCTCCCAAGATGTCCAGGATTTCACAGATAACGAGAACCTTCCAATTGATGTTTTCAGCCTGCTACAGTGCAGCAAGGGGAAAATCAAAGCAGATTTTTCTCTCTGCTCATACCTTCAATTCGCACAGTTTCCTATTTTACAGAGACTGATGCTATTTAAAATGCCAGATCCATTAAATCTTTTGTTTTCTCTAAATAAGAAAGAAAATGGTTGCTCACAGTTTTATGGGAAGCCATCAATCTTTCCCAAAGCGACTTACTGTACTGAAGAAAATAAACATTGCTGTGTATGTAAAGCAGAGCAGAAAGGCTGCAGTCATGGGCAAAGCACTGCTTTCTTTAGCAGTAGCAACATATTAAAGACAAATGTAGTCCACTGAAAGTGACATAAATAAGTGGATTTCCCATCTGAAACATTGTTTTTAGCAAGAGAAGCTTTTAATCCCCTTAAGTTCATTTCTAATCTGTCTTGGAAGTGCTTGTCTAAAGAATATTACATTGATATAAAGGATTTAATTTATTAAAACTAAACAGCAGCCAGCATACTACTAAAGAATATCTTGTACGCAGTACTCTCCCAAATGAATAACGCTGCTACAGGTAGGAAAAAAAAATGCACAAACACTTGGCACAGCATTCATTAAAAATTCACACATTATGTTCCTGTGCTCTCCTGCTCGCTGTGCTTTTCCCAATAAAGCAAACACTTTAGAATTCATAATACCTCTTTATCCCATGTGCACAAGTGACCTCCTCTCCTTTATGCACCTAGCAAATGAACAAGTACAAAAGGGAATAGAGTAAGCAGAAAACTAAACATGCCCTCTCCTACCCAAGAGCATAAAGCGAGGGCAAGCAGAGGTTCTCTGAAGGGTTTAGAGCAACCTCTACCAAGATGCCAGTGCTCTCGCTACCCATCAGTTTTGCCCGGCGCTCGCTGCATAGACAGCATCAATTATACACTTCGTCAGTCAATTAATTTTAAGGGATCTTTCTTAAAATAGCAGTTGAAGGAAACAAAAGCTGCCTTCAAACTACATTTAAATCAATCATTAGCCACAAGTTTGACAGACTATTTAACAAGCAGCAAGAAGCCAACCACCAAGTGACAAAATGGCCTTCTTGTCTCTTCCTGAGGACATGAAAATTTCTCCATGTTTCTAGCAGTCCACCCTGAGGCATCTCCCTGATTTCTCCGTGAGTGCTTTCAGTATGTAAGTAGTTTCAAACAAGGCCCCAGAGCTCTTTTAATCCTACACCCCAATCAGGGAAAAGACTTGCAGAAATCTTGTGAACATGAGTGACCAACTGTCTTAAGGGAAAATTTAGTCCACAAAGAGCAACCTACATGTTCAAAAATGTACTCTTATGTATAAGGCCTCTTTCCTGAACTGTGCAGTTCAATACAGTATAGATTTTTTTTTTCCTGTGTCTTGCCAAAAGAGACATTATTTATGGAGAAAATTCTGCTCTGCTATGGCACAATGTCTGCGTTGTGACTCATCTTACGTTACACCCATTGATTTCTTCTGAAGTCACAACGGAAGCATACTGTTGCAGATGAGATCAGTATTTGGTCACATATTGTTATCTCACTGGATCTTAGATGAAATTATACATGACATAGTTTCCGTTCATATTAATAATGGCCAGCAGCCATACTGCCTCCATTTCAAGCCCACATACCTTAAGTCAAATAGGGTCAAGACTGGCCAGTGCTGGAAGGTCTCCAAAGAAAACCACGAGGCAGGCGGAGGTATTATTCAGGGATTAAGATTTTAAACCTGCAGAGAAACATGTTCATGAGGAGTCACTGTATTAGTAGGTGTTTTTCACTAGACAGTCTTCGATCAGTGCTGATGCTGACTAAACACCCCCTAACCAGTCTGACCAAAAAAAAGCGTCAGCAAGTCATGCTGGCTTTCGCCCCCATTACACGATACCAAAGTAAAGCTGTTCTCATACTATTACATACATGCAGTCATGGCAGTTCTGGCAGTACTGGCACATGGCTGTGTGAGTAGGAGGACTGGCTTTCCTGAACTCTTGCAAAAGAAAAAGTGTCCATGAAACTGGGGGGGGTCTTTCATAGGAAACCGTTTTTCTCTGGGTGTTATATAGGTGTACATTTTAAAGCAATAAGCAAGGGCAATGACAAAACCCCCTCTTCTTTAAGGAAAAAAATTAATTAGCACAGACAGTAAAGGCTTCTATCTAATAGGAAATGCCTTTTCTTCCCTGCATTCTTCCCACCATTTTAGATGGTGCTGTAGCACAGTCAAGTGGTACTTACTGACATTTTTATTTTGGGTAAAAGCCCATGAAAATATTAAAGCATGAACAAGTCATCAAGTCAGTTTATGAATCAATATACAGATTTCCTCCATGCCCATAGCTGATTTCCATAACCATGAGCGTGCTGAAATCCTGTCTAGATGCCAAATCAATTTTTCTTATATATGAACATCACAGCTACTTGAGAAAGGGAAGCTGTGCCAAAAACCTCACGCTCTTAACTAATTATTTCTGTGACTCCCTCCTTGCAAAGCACAATGACTGCCACATAAATACACACAACATTTAGTAGGAACAGGCACACTTCCCACAGGTTCAGCCTGAGTGCAGAAGCATCCCTGACAAGCTCACCTTCCTGAACTGTGCAGCCAGCCTTTATCACAAGAAATAGTTCTGCTTTTCCCAGGACTTTTGTGCTGTGAAGTACTCAAGCACTTATCATCTCAGGCAGGACAGCCAGGAGGGTATGGAAATTCGCAGCTCTCCGTAGAAACATCCTGCAAAGAGAACTGTTGTCTGGTATTTGCTTTTGCTGGTCATTGCTGCTGGTCTTGCCTAGTGTCATCGTGCCCTCCCATGTGCCCTCCCCCCGCGTAACATCCAGAGAGATATGTCTCCTCAAAGATGAAAAACCTGTTAGATCTCCTCCTGGACCCAAATGTATTGATAACATCAATTTGCACTTCGTTTGTCCTGAAGACTTTAGCCCCTAACGTGCCTGGATTATGGGAAGGAAGCAATAGTGCTGCCGGGAAACGCTGCCGTAATCCCTTTGCCACACAGCCTCATCCTCGGGCAGGGGTGCACTGCTGACGGGATAGCCCGGCGTTCACAGGAGCTGAGCTGCTCCCTGAATTCGTTGCAGGGTGTCCCTCACCCTGTCTGGAGCTACTGTCTGTGGCAGTGACAGGAGCACAATACCTCATGTAAATAGCTACCAAGCAGAGGTACTCGTTATTAATACAGACAGTTCTGAAAGTAAAAGCAAACAGCATTTGGCAGCAAGAACTATTAATGAGAGTGTCATTAGGGACCACACGGCAATTTGCAGGGCATTTCCTTGCAAGGCATCTCGGAGCAGATGTTGTGCAAGTACCACTGACGCAGAGCAGGCAAAAAGCGGGGTTAAAGTACCGAGCCAGTGCAGAGGACCAAGTAGAGATGAAGACAAGAGCTTGTCAGGACAGCAGGGCCTGAGGAGATGTGGGTTGGTATTGGCAGACTAAAGGTACGCTGATGTAAGGAACTACCGTTGCACAACAGGGATGGCGCTGGGGTAGGTGATGGTTAGGTCTTGGTTCCAGCCTCCAGGCGTTGTTGGGCTTTCTGGACTTCAGGTACCATGATGCTTCTGTGTGTGCACATGCACTTGTGTGCGTGCACGTGTGTGTAGGCATGAGGAGCAACATCTAGGCTAACCCTTCTATGCCACCCTTGAATCAGCAAGTCTTGTTAAAAGAGCATGAGGTCAGTGATGGACTAATGACTCCTGTGGGGTGCCTTAGACATTTGTTTCTTGGTATTTCTTCATATTTTGACAGTTTCCAACCATCAGAAAAAAGAGAAATAAAAATTGTAACTACAGAATAATATACATTACAAAAGAGAATGTAATAAATTAAATTAGACAATAAATTTAGCTAATAGATTAATTTAATTAGATAATAAATAAAATATATGATATAATAAATAAAAATTATATTAGAGAAATTGTAAATAACGGTATATAAAAACTGCCCTAAAACAAAGGAGGTAAGGAGGGCAGAAGCCCTTTCCTCTTGTTGGGAGGGCAGGAGCAAAACTCATCTCAGACCATCCCCTTCCCCAGCAGGCCCTGTGGAAGCATGTAAAACAGCCACCTAAACTGAGTCACCTGCAACATTAAGGTTTTGAAGGGAAAAGGAAGCCTGTTCAAAAAATACTCCTCTTGTCTTTCAAAGGTGGCTTCTGTCATTGAAAAATAAAGCAGGTGCAGAAAAGGAAAAAAAATCCCTCCCATGTGTTCCACATTAATATATACTTTTGTTGACCATATACAGTCCCCACAGTCCTGCCACCCACAGCCTGAGCTCTTGGCTACCCTTACCCCATGTACTTTGCTTGAGAAAGAATAAATTTTCATCATTTCAAGCACTAGCGGTAACAAGAAAAGGAAACGTCCTACTCAAATGTCTCCCAAATTACCATATACATAAGTTACAAATTAAATGTACTATGCAAAAATCTGAATCACTTTTATATAATGCAAGAAGACAGAGTGCATCCCAGGCCGCCTGATAATGTGCTGGTTATCTGAAGAAGGTCCAAGGGAAAACTGCTTCCCTCGTTAATAAGGCCTGGGGAACGTTGTGCAGTGTCCTTCACCAGAGCACTTACAGGAGAGGAAACCACCCAGCGGAGGTTGACACTGGGTGCTGTATTCACTGCCTGAGTTGGGACTGGAGTCCAAGTTCCCCAAAAATGAGCTGAGAGCAGCCTGTCGCTGTGCCATGGCTACGCGATGAGGCATTGGGTATTGAAGCACTAATTCTGTGGTACCTTCTAGTGGTCCAGGGCCTTGGACCAGCATCCAGGACAAATGTTGTTACCCTGAGCATCGGTCGAGCTCCGAGGGTTTGTCTGAGCACATGTCAACAGGCACTCTCACGCTCTCTCCTAATTTATAGTGACATTTCACTTCACTGATGGCAAAGTTTCTGGGCAGCATAACTCTGTCCCCTGGGCTAATCCCCACCACCAGCTAGGTGCTAAACGCTGGCATGAAGGGGATTATCACTTTCCCTCCCTGCCCTGCCCCAGCTGAGCGGCGGTGCAGGAAACGCTGCAGCCGTCACACACGGCAAAGCAAAGCTTCTGCAGATTCCTGTTGGGGAGAGAACAGCAAAAGCGGGGTTTGAGCTAGTGCTCTCTGCTGCGATGAGGCTGAGCCCTTCCCAGAGGTCCCGTGGAAACTGTCCATGTTCCCTGGCAGGGCACGCAGTCCAGGACACTGCTGGGGGACAAAAAGCAGCCAAGTGCTCGCTAAAAAACTTCACGAGCGCTGCAAAAGTCATAATACTCGAGCACTGCAATGCTGCAAGCAGTATGCGTCTTACCCAGGTGAGACCTTTTTAAACCCTTTGTTTCAGATCAAGCACATATGGTCCCAAGCTCCATACAAGTGCATCAACCCATGGCACCTCTGAGAAGGAAATAATTGAGTAATTGTTTCCAACACACGGGCAGTGCCATTTTGTAACGTCATCTTGCCATTAGCAAATATAATCTAAATACCTAAATAGAAATAAAAGCTACTGACAGGACAAAGTGTGTCTATGTAACAAATCCATAGCTTTTCTAGGTACTTGGCGCATCAGTATCCTAATTCTATTATAGTGTAACGGCTAATTCTTGACCTAATCGTTAATATCGTTGATGATATCAACAGTTATTTCTTAATGATTTGAAACTTGGGGAGAAAAATATCCACCCTGTGCTGCTTGTTTGTGGATGTTTGGTTTTTGGCCTTAGAGCTGCAAAACTAAAACGCTTACTATGACTCAGAATTTACTATATTCTACCTCTGTCCCCTAGTTTATATAAAGAGACCATAACCTCCTCTGGCACCATAAATAACCATGCCTCTACAGCAGCAGAGCCAGGCACAATGGACAAAAATCATCAAAATTGCTAACCAAACAAGCAGAAGGAGTTATTAAAGAGCGCTTAAGCTCCCACTTGTTTATTTTCAATGATTTCCACTGCGAGCGCTGCCTTGGCTCTCCCAAACAGCCAGGACACTGATTGTGCTCTCATTAAACAATGCCCTGTCATCAAGCTGAGACGCTGGATAAAATGAATGATTATTAATCCCTTCAACGTAATTATAGATGACAAGAAAAAAGAGGGGAGACTGCATCAGTGGAATGACTTCGCTCACAAGAAAAGAGAACAAATAAGCACGATGGCAGAAGTTATAAATGTTTCTAATTCAACTAGGCTGTAATTTTTTGTTTTTCCCAGTAGCATCCATTGGGTTTCACCAACAACTATATACATACACTATTTGGTCAATAAGGTTGGAATTCTAATAAATATAGAAGAAAGCAGTGTTTTTCTTAAAATTAATTAGCCTTTACTTCATCAGCAAAATTAGTTTTTACTTCAACAAAATTACATACCTTCAGTCAGAGCTTGGCTAATAACCTGGTGACCCAGCTCCAACGGACGGTTTCCATCCACATTTTGTGAAACCGTGGTTATGTCTTTGGCTGTCTTTCGTTACATCTTGTGGGTGGAGGACCCAGGCACAGTCACAGCGGGTGGTGTGTTGACGACCAGGACAATGGTTTCCAGCTAAGAAGAGAAGGAGTGGCTTGATAAGAAACAATTCTCTTGGACCTCTTTGCAGGAGGCTGTGGAGACAACACGTATGAAGGGAGGCAAAGTTATGGACCTCTCGAAGGAGAAGGCAGGATGTGTCAACAATCTCTGATTTCTTATGCTGTCTACAGCAAAGGATGAGAGGTTCAGGAATTGTTTACAAAGCTTGTGTGACTTACTGGACTGCTGAGTCCAGGATGAAGTGACTTGTGTGTCTGGGAAAAGACATTCCCGAGCTACAGAAGAGGCGTTGGGTGAGTTGGGGAGATGGCAGAGGAGCAGGGCTACGGCAGAACTGTGATAAATGAGTTACAAGAGGGGAGCGGGAGCTCTGGGAACACATGAAGATCTGCAGCTATGGAGCCTTCGCTCCACAAGAATTGATACCAGATGACTCAGGCGTACAAATCTGATACAGATCACACTATGGACATGTGACTGCTTCTACAAAATAAGATACAGCACATGATGGGAGCTTGTGCCAGCTTCACTCAGGCTGTTGAAAGACAGACAATAAGGATGAATAATCTTAAAGACAGCGTGGAGCAGTCAACCACCATCTATTCAAAGAGAGATCTTCTCCCCAGACTTTACCGCTCCAAAATGGTGAACAAGCTTAAACCTGTGACGTTAGGATATACTAGATCAGTGCTTTGCATCACAGGGTCATGACGTTTTCCATTCAGTAGCTGGAAACTTAAAGCCAGATGAGCTGTGTCACCACCAGCAGTGAGTGCCGCACCATGTGCAGGCGGAGGAGGGCATGCAGCGCAGTCCCATGGTGCAGGGGCCATGCTCTAGCAGCTAGGAAAAGAAAGAAAGGGGGCTAATTTCCACCTGAGACCCAAGACAGCACATGATATTGAAAAGTCTGACTTTCTCATGGGCCCTCTATAGAAAATAGGTCTAAAACTCAGACTATACTGTTTGCAGCATCCCTGGAACTCTGATTTGCAAAACGCTGAAGAAAACAAAAACACCACCAAAAAAAACCCAAACCAACAAAAAAAAAAAACCCAGAACAGCAACAACGACAACAACAACAACAACAACAAAAACCAACCCAGCAACCCAGACCCCAAACCCAAACCTTCTGGATAGTTCATTCAAGGCTATTTTTCATTCTACTTACCACTGCCACCAACATTTTGCTTAGTCCTGAAGAAAACGTTGTCATTCCACAGATGTTTTTACATGTACATCCATCATCGCCTGATATATCCTGACCTTAGTTAAAACTTATGTTTTCTAAATTGTACGTTTATGTTGAGCAAGCCCTTAGGCTACGCTGTTAAAAGTTTACATTGAAAAATCATTTATAATTGGTTTGTTTGAGTTATGCCTGTTGCAAAGCCATCAGAAAGGGCAGCATTAATTAGCAATGGCTTACATATAGTCTAGACAATAAAAAAGTAAATCATTTTACCTTTTTAAAAAGCTTTCAGTATTTTACCATTTCTAACACATGATATCGATATAAATTACATTTAAGAAAAAAAAATTGCAGTATGATTTACAACAAAGCTGCTCCATTTGAATAATTTATTTTTCCTTGAAATATTTTCATGATATACACACATTGCTCAAATAAAAATATGTTTATTGTGAAATTGAGACAGCCAACAAAAAATCTTAATTAATTCCATTTGCTGTGTAATAGCTTGGTTGGAGGATTAAACAATAAATTTCAGTTTATTGCATAACGTCCTAAGTTTCACTATAAAATATTTGTTTTCATTTCGGGTACATAATGATGACAATTGCACAGAATATTTAAATGGCGCACACAACAAAAAAACTTTCCAGAGCTCTAGCAAACCCTTAGCTGCACGTATTGTTTCAGCAAAATTGAGGTGGTTCATCTGGGTTAGACACTGAAGAATTGAGCCTTTATTTCCAAACATCCTCTCTAAGTGTCTGACATAACTTTGCGAAGTCTTATTAAACATGTATTAATAAATCATTGGACTTGATTTTATTTATTCACAATGTCACTGCGAAGAGGCATAGGAGTTTGGGATCACGACACTTTGCAGCAGATGATGTTATTTTAGTCCCTAATTGGTGGTGACAAAGCCACAAAACAGTAATAGTGTCTGGTTAATGCCAAGAAAAACATAATAGCAGTCAAAGAATTTATCTTACATCTACCTTCATTTGGAAACAGATGGCTTCATCATCCTTGAGGAGATTGACAACAGATCACAATTTCTGTATCGGTTTGGATCATAACTTGCTTTCTGCCCAGGACCACATATGTTGCAGTTTATCCTACTGTCACCTGATACCACGGAGGTCAGCGTGGCGGGGGGTGAGGAGGAAGAACTGACAATACAAAAATGACTGCAAGCAAAAGGCATTCTTTGGGGCTGATTCTGATCTCAGAGCAACCAAAGATCAGCATGTATTTAAACAGATAGGGTTACTTTAAATAAATGTACAGTAGCAAAAATTCCAGGAAACCCTAAGGCAAAGTGGAAAAAATAATCTGCTCTGTTTCCTTGTAGTTCTTTCCTATTTTGTATTGGAAAAAAAAGAAGGGTGGTTTTTGGTTTTTTTTTTTTCCCAACACACAGAACAGCTGAAACGAGGGAAGGAGGGAGGACTAACATGCTTCTACCCCAGGGCTTCGCTCAGCCCGAAGACAACCACTAACTCAAGAGACATTCCCTTCTTTCATCTCTCCCATTTTTCACTGACAAAGGCAACAGACTGTAGGCAAACAAGGGCAAGAAATATAAAGCTCCATCCTTGAGCTGTTTCTTGATCCCCTTCCTATTCTTACCTCCCATCTTCTGTTCTTCTTTTACAGACCTATCCTTTCCCAACAGCTCCAGGCACACATTTTTGAAGTAAATGAAGCTGATTGAGATCTTGCTGACCCAGGTTAAATACAGATTCATGTCATGGAAGCCAGAGGAGCTGTATCAATATCAAACCGGTGTGAGCAAAAATAGAATCAGACCCAGTGGTATAAAGGTATGGAAACATATATGTCCCAGTCGCCTTTTATTCACGTCAGCTTAATGTTAATGAGGTGCCATTGGCTTCGGTGGAACGGTTCCTGACTTACAGAAGCAGAAGTAATCGGAGATGCCAACGGCGCATGTGTTGTTTGGCACCGCTCTCCCTGCGCAGCGCAGGAGCAGAAACGCCAGGAATGCCTTTCCCTGCCTGTCCCGGCCCCGAGCCCTCTCCCCCGCTCCCGGCTGAGGTGATACTCGCCCACCTGCTCTGGCAAGAAGCTCCCGCACATGTGCTTGGCATCAAGCACAGCCGTGGGGGTTCTCTCCATCCTTTGGCACCGCGTTTGGGTACGTGGCCGAGGTATAGCGGATGGGCTCTGCGGCACAGCCCCTGTTTCCATGCACAGCGTATTTCCCCTCGAGTCAGTCTCGAGTGCCTATTTGTACCCCATCTCGCTGCCAGGTTAAAGAGCAGTTACCGCAGGCAGAGGGAAAGAAATATTTTACAGGTTTGTAATTCATTAAAGCACTGGACATGTTCCAATATGAGTCTACTGTTGGGTAGGAAAGAAGGGAGACATGTTCAGACTGTGGTCTACAGCAACACACCTGTAGAATTTGGGAGCATTTCTGCTGATAAAAACTCTGTTTTCTGGGTGTTCTGCCTGTGCCAAGAGACTCAAGCACATAAATGCAAGGTAGTGCCCTTTTGCTCGTGTGATTCAGGCTTGTGTCATTTCAAGTTTTAACAGTAGATTTTAAGAGGGTCATTTCAACCATGCCCTATTAGACAAACACTCATGAAACAAAAAAATTCCAGCATAGCACAAACAACAAAATTACCTTAGATCTTCTCAGGTGTGGTTCTTTGGTGCCTTATACTTAAGGCACTTCTATGCATGTGAAGGAAAACACTTCAAGGATCCTTCTACTACTATTATAGTCACACATTTACCTGGTCAGAGAAAAAAGTTCTTGTCTTTTCTCTTTTAGAAAACTTGTAAAATATAATTTACAAGACTTCAGAGTCTTTGGCCAAGATCCAGAAATCAGTACATATCTTTGTATTAATCAGAAATGAAAAGTTTAAGTAGAAGTCGGTAAAATCCTCTGAGAAAACTGATGACCATCTAGTAGGATCTGACAGCATTGGCCTTCAGAGGTCAACCTCAGTCACCTGTTACTTTCCATAACAGCTCTAACCAAGCTCTTTCACGATAGAAATCAGAACTTTTTTGTTTCTAAAGTTCACAGAAAGCTTTAAATTCCTCCTCTGTTTTCAAGAGAAGGCAACATATGTGTGACACCAGAAGAAAACTTAAAAATAAAAAAGTATGTGCAAAGTAAACATTCACAAAATGTTGTGCAGATTCAAAACTATTGCATGTTCTAATTTTCCTTGTAATACTTTACCTGCTACTGTCAAAATATCCCTCCAGTCCACCCAGTGTCAATTTGTACACACTTATCTACTGATTTGTACAACTTACCACAAATAATTATACTCAGCAGCGAATGTGTTTTTCAGAATAATAGCCAAATTAGTATCCTAAAAGATAGAAAGGTTGGGGCTAAAGTAAGGGGAAAGAAAAAAATATCAATTGAAAAATAGATGCTCTTGCTTTGCCCAGGCTGTAGCTAAATGCACAGAGAGTGGAAATAAGTCTCCCAGGAATATGTCAAACCAAGCAATATAAATGCAGCCTAATGCACAAAGAGTCAGCAGCAGTGCTGCCAACCTCAAATAGTCACAAGTCAGAAATGATGCCCTAGAAAACCAGGAGATGTTAAAGCTCAATGAATGTAAAGGTTTATTTTGTTTGTTTGTGAAAGCTTGCATTTGAAAATCATGCTTAGAAGCTTTTTTCTATCCCTACGAAACCTAAAAACTTTTAGTAATAGCTAAGCTTCTCATATGACTCCAGGAGCTGGGGAGTTTGTAGAAAACATCAAACACAGAGAGCTCGAACGGGCAAACTCAACAATTCTGCAAGGCAAAACTAAACAGGGCGCGAAAGCCATGCCAGCATGGCTGGAAGTACCCTGCAGACCTGGCGAGAAATGATCCCAACGGGATCGAGAGCCCGCCCTGGGCCAGCTGTGCAAAATCACGCTCCCGGCATGCAGTCATGGGACGGCTGTTACTTTCAGTTCTGGCCTTGGGGTGATGCTTCTCCTTCTGGTTCAGAAAATTTGGGCAAGTTTCTTATGGGTAAATATAGGCCAGGCAAGTACATTCTGCTTGGAAGGAGGGCACTTCCGAATAAACATGCTCCATTTATAACTTCACCTGGGGTGAATTGTGTGTTGGTTTCCTTACCAACACAACCGGCACCACAAAAAGAAAAGAAACACACCTTTAACTAGTGCAATAAAATCTACAGAGCAGCCAGAACATTAGGACTAGCAGCCTTGGTCTCTCTGCCTTTCATTTAAAACCAAAAATGCTATTATTTTTTTTTTTTTAATGCACATCAGGCTATCTATTTCCTTTGAACAAGTTTCAGGAACCAGCGCTGTTATTACAGTTCCTTTCCTGAAGAGATCCGGGAAGTAACAGAAACTTGCTTCAGAAAGCTAGCCAGGTCAGCCACCAGCCTTCACAGAGACTTGTGTTGGACATTTTAAAATTGCTGGGACAAACTTTTTTCTACACTGATGCAGCATCATTGATTTCACAGGGTTCATAGTGCTGCAATGAGTGAAATTTTCCCCAGTTACAGAATCACAGCAGCTATTACTGGCCTGTAGTAGTTTACTCAAACCCCTTAAAACAGCAGACCTGTTTTTTATTGAGAGAGGAAATGTCAGTTGAGATGCCAGTGTTATTCCATTTCTTGTCCAAAAAGGGGGTTCAGTGATCTCTAAGTGCAGCCGTTCTAACACAGCACAGAAGTGAGCACACTGGGAAATCAGAGCATAAGACATGAAAATGGAAAGTTAACTTGTGCTTGTGTGATTTTGAAAATATACCTCAAAGCCTCTGGACAGCCCCCGCCCCAATTTTATTCTGGTAGCTTAATGACTTTATTAGCAATGTAATGAAAAAGAAGAGAAAAGTGAAAGGCATATGCTCTTTCTGAGGATTATGGTCATACAGTCAGTACTTGCCTTGTGGCAGTAACTGCATCAGCTGTACAGGGGTGACTCTCACATGGGAACAGGCAAAGGGAGCCGAGGGCATTAGCACTGGCTGAGAACAGTGTGGCCAGCATGCCTGGTCAGGACTTGCCTCTTATTCCCACGGCTGCCTCGAGAAGAAACTTTTCCCCCAGGACCATCCAGGCAGGGCACGGGCCCCCTGAGACTCTGTGAAGTCCCCATCTGTGGAGGTCTCCATGGCTGGATCAAGCCCTGAGCAACCTGGTCTGATGTCCCTTTCTGCTCCAGAAGACTCAGGATCTCCTGAGGTCCCTTCCAATACAAATTACACTCTGATTCTGTATTATAACAGTAATTACCCTAACTGAGAACAAACCATTGTCCTCTACCCTGTCTCACATGATAAAGCATAAATAAACAAACCCAAACATAAGCAAATAAATCAAAGCTTACATATTAAACCCCTTCTGCCACTCAAGGGACTCCTTTTTAGGCAGTGTTTGCATGGAGAAGTGATGCTCTCCGTCTCCACTCCCTCCCAGATGCCCCCTCCCTCTACCACACATGATATCCTCCAGGTTGCTGGCTTCTCATGGTTTCAGTGCTCCAGTCAGCTCACACTCTCCCACGCCCATGTCAGTATACACCACCCGGTGATGAAATCCGCTGTCACCGAACGCCACGGCAAAACCCCAAGCAGAAGTGAGGCAGAGTTTCACTCCCATTACGGGTAGGAAGCCTTCACGCTCAGCCTGGAATGAATTAGGAGCCGCAGTCTTGAGTGGAGCCTCTATCGGTGAGGCTCTTGGGTGAGATAATGCCCTTAATTTTCAGCCTTCACCACGGGCAACACGAACAGTATTGGGAGTTTCTCACGTCAATGTCAGATGGAAGCTCCTCGCAGCCCCCCGTTGCAATGCCCTGGCACAGAAGAGCTGAGTGTTTTATGACAGTCAGTCTTTCCTGTCGCCAGATCCGTAAGGTATGCCAGCAGGTCTCTCAGCAGCTCCCAGCAGCAGATAGACATAAATAGATATATAGCTATAAAGAATAAAACAAATTTTATTTTCTACTTCAGAGGCCAGTAGAGTTATGCAATAATTGACATCCTTTTAAGTTGGAAATTACACAGATGGCATAACCACAAACATAAATATGTTCCTATCATTTGAATTGAAATCAATTGAAAACAAGCTTTGCTTTCAATTAAGCAGTTGTTAAAAGTATGTCTCTTTTTAAAGAACTGGCTTATGATATGGGATATTTCTTTCTTGGCATTTTTAGTACATAGGAACTTAAATTTAGGTTACAAAACAACCAGCCTGACCTTTTCCCAGAGCTTTAAACCCTAGACAATTTCCATGGCACTCTGAGGTTGCTCAGTGCTTTTGAAAACTGGACCAGTTCTTTGAAATTTTAGGAACCTAACTTCCAGGTTCCAGTCCTGACAGTCCTGGACTAATAAGTTTCAGAAAACAGTAGTTTTCCTTAGTTAAATACAGACAATTATAGACAAACCTTACTGGAGTCAGATATATAGTCAAAAGTTTGAAATGCTTTGTGTCAGTAATACTTCAACAAACTGTATAGCCAAGAAGCAGCAGCTATCAGAAAGAGTTTTAAAAAACACAGATCATCTATTTTTCCATCTCTCCAAATGGAATTCTGAAATGTCATCAGTTTAAGGTTTCAGATGAGAAGATATTTTTATCCATTTAAGAAAAAAAATCCATTTCCCATGCATTAGATTCATGCGAAACTCTAATGTTAGAGGATATGTCCATTCTGCTCACTGATATAAATTGTACCCTGACAATCCCAGTGATGGGATTGGAAGTGGGTTGAGCACCACAGCATCTCATAAGACGGTCTGGCTCCTCAGTGCTATTCCTGCAGATAAGATATAATTCGTGCTCCCCTCAGGCACCAAAGGCAATGTACCAGTGCAATAATCTTCTGAGTATCCTAACATTTACAAATAATTGTAAAGACCTGCTAATATGGTTTAGTTCAGCAACTCTTCACAGTGCTGAGTGCTGACAGAAATGTCAACTAAGAGGGTATTAAACAGCCTTAAGGATGTCTTGAAGGAGAAGGCTTGTGAAGCAGTTAATCTAAGGAACAAGTACTGAGAAGCGTGTTGAACATTTCATAATTGTGGCCTCTCCAGCCCCATGTTTTGTTCATAGACCGTACAAAAGCCAATCTTTTGGTTTTTTTGTAAAACTCCCTAACGAATGGTCCAGGAAGTGCAATGGTGAACTTACAGCACAGTCATAGATGTGTTGTTTGTTCACTCATGTTCAAATTCTGTTTCTAAACTGATATTTAGGTTGAATAATGGAAGTGTCAGTGAAACTGGTGTGTATATATCTGAACGAAGTGACTATTCATATTTTCTCAACCACTCATTCATGCCTTCTGAACACTTCTACAGATACAATCCTGACTAAATAGCTCGTCTGAAGTAAGGTATTAATAACAAAGAAATATGTTACACTTCTGCAGTGTTTACCCCTGTTCTTCCCATCCTCCCCAAATAACACATATTTTCTCTTGTAATTTTGTAATTCACAAAATTAGTTGAACACTTATGAGACGAAACAAGTCAAGGCACATGTATATTTTAAACGTACTTAATCATAGGGGTACAGAAAGAACAAGGCAAAATTTCATCAGTATTAATAAAAATGGACTTTCTGATACACTGGGCGAGCAGTAGTTCTTGAGCTCCAAGCCGCATGGCCTCATAGGTGTCTGGTCCAAACTGTTGGCTCTCAGCAGTCACATGCAAAGCAGGTGGTAGTGACCTTCGTTAACAGGTTTTTTGAAAGTTTAAATGGGTTAAAGAGTCCTATAGGACAAATTAAGGAGTTTGATAGAAGTACTTAGAATAGCAGTTGATAGAAGTACTCTAGAATAGCAATTATTATAGAGAAGACTGTTTTCACCAATGGAGCAACAAGTGCCACTGAAGCCAGAAGTGTTGAGGTTTGAAGTCCAGCAGAAAACAACAGAAAAATCCAGCAATATTGATTCAGATGCCCCCTGTGTTAAATGCACTGAAATTAATGATGTGAAGCGATCAAGGGAATAAAATTTTTGGTGTCAGCTGAGACAACTTTTTGTCCCATTTCCCTCATGTCTGAGGCAGGGTGTACTGTGCCTCCTGATGCCTCCAGCAGAACTCTGGATCTCCACCTCTCTCGCCATGCTGAGCTGCACAGCAGGAAGAAGTTATTTGGTACCAATGCCTTCCAGTGAAATGCTCAGGAAGGCATTCCAGAGCTGGTGCCTACAGGCTTACCATGAAGGCCTGGAAGTCCCTGCCAGACTTCAAGAGGTATTCAAGATTGTGCCTCAAATTCGCTGTGGAGTTGTGACCACCTGTGGTGACGCTCCCAAGACACATCAGCAGAGATGCAGTTGTAATTTTTACACAAAGAAAGCAAATTTAAAGCTTCCATTCATTTTACTTTTGAAGTTGGATAGGAGGAGGTAGAGCAGTAAATAATTATTAACTTTCTGTTTTGCCACAGATTTCTTTTAACTGAGTCTGCCTCAGCTATCCCATCCATTAAATGGTGTTACCGTTAATTCCACCCTTCACAGGAGTATCTTAAAAGTAAATCCGTAAAAACTGTTAAACACTCAAATCACAATAAGGAGACATTTAAGTACCAGAGGAAGATGGCAAGCTCCTCTGTTGCTTAAAAGAAACCAGAAAAAGGCCATGGTTTTCAGGGTTTTTTTTCTAATTATGACTGAGAATACATTCATCTTCCATAAAAGTGTCAGTTTATACCCTTGCATTAAATTTATCAGAGTTCTTCATATAGTGCGTATTTCTGAGAAAAATGCATGCTTACAACAACAAATGAGAGTCAACTAGGAGACAGTCACCCATATTTTATTCTTCTGGAAGTGGAAAATCCAAGCACATAAATCAAAGTGACCCTAAAGCAGTGACCAGCATGCCCTGAGCAGATCAACAGTGGTTTCATTGACCTCCAGACTCATACAGGGTCATATTTTCACACAGATGAACTGGTCTTGAACTGCTTTGCCATTGCATTGTGCACAAAGAGACCCCAGCTGAAATGTGTCTCTGCTTTCTGTTAGGGTAACCTGGATCGCTTCCCAAAACAAAAAAAAAAATCAAACCCACACTCCATTTTAGAAAGTGTTTCTCTGTCCTGCCATTTTTCTGGATCCCTTTCTTCTAGTCTTGATTTTCATAAATACCTTTGCATGAATTTACAGTTGATATTGATAGTTAAAAAAAAAAAAAAAAAGAACAAAACCAACCCTCAGAATTTGTTAATAAAGCTTATTCTTTGTTTCTGAAGATTTTTCCAGGGCACCTTTTCATGCTTGTGAGACTCAGCCTATTCCGTAAGTGCATGAACTCTGGGCAGCTCATTTGAAAGGCTTTCCTTCTCATAGACATACACTTATGTGTCCCTTGCATTACAGTAGCATTTCACAAATGTTAATGTGATTAACCTTGCAGTTTTCCTGCTTGGCTGGAGGGAGCACTGAGGCACTGACTATAAACAAGAGGTTCAGCCCTCTGCTGAAGGACACCACAAAGCTTACATGCCATTAGAGTTTTCTAAATATACTTGTATAATGTTCAACCAGTGGGTAAGTCTTGTTTGTCTCCCCGGATCAGATGGCATCCAAGCCTCTAGCTGGCTCTCGGCACAGGGATGAATTTCATCAAAAACAGAGCATGCCATGGCCACGCAGAACATCTGTGGCACAGGCAGGAGCCGAATCCAAACCAGCTAACTCCCAGTTTAATGCTTTAATCACAAACTCGGCCTCATCATTATCCTGTAACATCTCTCTATGTGCTTTTGGGAGGGCAAGATGGAGAAGCAGCAAGCAAAGGCAGGAACAGACAGAAATGGGTGGCTGTGCAGGCTAGGTCACCTCCTGGAGAGGTGGCTTCTAGTCCCTACCTCAAGGGTTTTCCATGGATTTTATAAAATAATTATGGCAGCTTTGGGGGTGACTGCTGTGGCAGAGCAAATAGAGGCAAAATTTGCCTCTTTCACAGGCCCACATTTTGTTTCTAATTTCAGTGCCACCGTTCATATTAATGACAAATGCACAATGGTTTTGTTGCCTTCTTTTTTGCAATGGAAGTGATTTCTCTCCGTCAAAATCAATCATCATATCAGTTTTAATCAGATAAAGCTTTTGGCTTCTACTATCTAAATTGCCCTTCCCACAGTGCCTAAGACAAGCATCAGTACTCCATCACAAAATAAATGTGTTGATATTTGATAGCTCATTTGAACACGATGGTATTTACATCTTAGTTGGTTAGATTTTCATTTAACACAAGTTATGGGTTCACATTGAAAATAAAAACAATACTTCTCTGTTCCTCTTGCCATTCATGTCTACTTTTGTTTCAGCCTAAAATAACACATTGCTGCAGGGTATTTTCTTAACACTGCCAAGCCTGAATGCAAGCCCTGTGGAAAATGTTTGTGTTGGGCTTGCCATGGTCCAGGCTAATAACAACGTGATGATGTATAGGTGAATTCCTGCTCCTCAAGTCCTCTGTGACATACGGATTAGGCCTGCCCTTATCTTCTAAGACATCTGGATGAGTGTCTGGGTTTTAATTTCACAATGAAATCACTGGGGACTAGAGTTATGTTATGTGCTTATGAACAAAGTGGAATATCCCTGGTAAGGGCAAGAGTGGATTACCTTAGATAACTCTACTTAAACCAGGGAACATTTGAGAATGTTGAAGAAAGGAAAGAGGTTCCACCAATAAAAACAAACACAGGCTTAAATTTGTGTTCTGTGTACTAAACATTTTAAAGCTCCCGGAGGTTGAAATATGGCCACATGTAAATGGACTGATAAAGCTAAGGCAACTCTTGAAAGACCAGATCAGGCTTCCCAGGACAACTACCAGCACTAAATCCTAATGGCATGCATAAATCATTTGGAGACAGATTTATTCAGAAGATACCACTTTAAAGTCAAAATACTCTGCTTTAATCACCAGAAATAGTATGTGCACGCTAACATTTGCAGAAAATGCTCTAGGGCAACATGAAATTAGTATCCTAAAATTCCTAAATACATGTTTTTCCTAAAATGAAGATTTTTATCTATTTATGCCCATAAAACTGTCAGGAAAAAAAAGACCTGGGAGAACATAAAAGGGTCAGTCCTGCCCACTACAGCACAGCCACGGACAACATTAAAAACATCAAAGTTCATACGCTGTTCATGGTTGGGCTCTGAGTGTTATAGAGCTGAATAATCAGGTTGCCAGCCCCAAATCCTGTGATCCGGGACTACTGCAGCTTCACTGTAGCCCTGAGACTCTCTTCCCTTTTTGCAGCCTTTGTAGAAATTTCCTCCACACTCTCAGCCCCTAGTCAGGCTATAATCCCAAGTGTCCGAGCCTGCCTTGCTTACTTATGGTCACGTTAACGTATGTTTGGGTTTGGCCTGCAAGACAGCCCAGGCCTGGCAACTTGGAGATGTGCTCTTCCATTGCCCTTATTCAGCAACGCACAGGAGAAACAGGAGGGAATCAGACTGAAAGCCTGAAGGATCCACCTTATATTCCAGTATTGGCTGCAAAGTGTTCCCTGTCTGCTTGTGCATTTAAGTTGCAGAAGTGCTGAACACTCGCAGTGTGGGAAAAATGAAGACACAAATAGTAGCATTGAGAGTAAAACTACCAAAATTCCATTTTGTTTAGCATATTAACTACATGTCTTCTAATCTGTTCATTAAGCTAAAAGCAACCTAGACATATTGAAAGCTTTTAGTAAACCACAGAGATTAATATATACTTAGGAAGGTTTCAGTTAATACACTATTTTAGTTAATAAATGTGCAACCAGCTATTCCATTTTAAATAAGTAACAATATAACCTGCAGAAGTTGGGGGGGGGTTTCCCTTAAATATCGATAGGAAATACAGTAGGTTTCACTGAAAACCATGGAAAAACTTATATTGACTTTGGTGGGCTCAAGATTTCACCCAATAATTTTTCATTTTTCATCACCACAATCAAATAAAACATTTTCCCCCTCCTTACTTATGTACTCTATTCACAGTTTCTCTGGCTAGATAGGAAAATATTTTAAAAATTAAGTGTCTGTGCTGTTCCCATATAGACAAGTTGTTCTATTTAGGCTAATCTAGTCATGAAAAGAGCTAAATGAGGTGTCGAGCTTTCTTTTTGATCCTTGGTTTAACAAGAGTTTTAATCAGTAATAGGTCTAACATACATGTGACGCTCTGCAAGTAAGACAAGAAAAGTATATCAGTTTCTTTTCTGAGCGCTTCACCTGCTTACTTTGCTTTACAAGAAATCAAAACACAGATCCTGTCTTTACTGTTCATATGTTAGATACAGAGGGGGAAGCTCCATGCAACTGAACATTCTCTAAATTTGTGTGTGTGAATGAAGACTACAGACTGAAATATTTCAAGGGGAATATGCTAACTTTGCCCTCTGTGGTGCACCTGGGGCACTGGCCCTGGAAAAATGAATGTAGGACACAAGACGTCATTATATGCCTTTCTTATGCGTTATTCACAGCTGGTTCTTAACCAAGGAAAATGTCTAATATCCCACCAAAGAGCCTCAGGCCAGCCTTGTGAGCATAGATGTCCTGCTTGGCTGGAAAGCTGGTGGGGTCCTTTAGTATATCAAATTATATATCACTCTGATCCATTTGGAAGACATTAGAGAGAGATGGCTGAGATTTGGTTTCCTTTCCATTTTGCATGGAGAGCCCACAGGCCTGGGCAAGGCAGATAACAGCCACTGAGGTTTGTAGTCTATCTCATTGAAGCCGTTGCCACCACCAGGTGCCTGTTGCACTCCCCCAGCAGCAGTTACACCTCTCTACTGCAGGGTCGAAGGGGATGCTCTCAGCATCTCAACTTTACAGACCAACATATTAGCTTAAACCACTGGTAAAATGCTGGAGTAGTCCTTCCAGTTGTGCCAGAAGGGCAAACAGCTGGGTGGCAGCTGCGTCTCCAAATTGTACATTTATCACTGGGAGCTGTTGCCAAATGGAAACTGAGTCAGAGTCCTAAAATCAGATCAGAGGTTTTAGCGTGTGGATAGGAGCCAGGTCAAGTGCCTAAAGAGTCTGGGCTTAACCTCACACCTTCTAGAAGACAGTAGATGGTGAGAAGGAGTTTCCTCATCTTTGACAAGCTAACAGGTGTGCCTGGGGATGGAGGCAAAGCTCCAGGTTGCCAGAGTAAAGCAGGAAAGCTTCCAAGACCAAGCAGATTTGTCTCTCCCGTCTCCAACAGCCGTGGGTAGGCTGAGAAAATTTGCTTTCAGTGTTCAAATGAAGGCACCAGCATTGAGAACAGCAGTGGTACCCCACCCACCAAACAGATTCGGTCTCAGCTTTCCTCCTCAAGCGTGTGTGGGCCCACCTCAACTACACATCTCTCCTGTTGTTCTGCGGTCACCTGGCATGTTCAGTCTTGCCAACGCATGTACACCTTGAACGGCCAATCTTGCAATCGTTTACTCAGGCACACGGGTTGCACATAAGTAATGACTTGCTATCATCCTCGCATGTTAGACAATATGCTGACAATGTCATAACATTATTTCACCCTTCTTAAGAGATAAGACCCAGCCTGTTCTAACCTGCTCAGGTCATTATCTTGTTACCACAAGATCCCCTGTCACTAACCAGTTTAGACTATGTAAAGCTATAATTTGCACTAAAATGAATTATGTATTGTTTACAGTTTACCATTAAATTACAATGAAAAAAACCAAGCATCTAGGATGCCTCTTTCAAAGTCTTCCAGATGAGTTTAAATGTACACAGAAACAAAAGTCTTGATGTAATAACATTAGAAGTAGGCTGGCGCTGGCTTGGCTAATTTTCACACTAACTTACTTAAAAGCAAGAAGGAAAACAGTGAAGATCTTTATACGGGCCATCAAAAAGCCTGACTGCAAGTGGTTCCAATTTGCTTTAGTAATTAAATCGAAAGGAGTTTAAGGGTTTTTCACCCAGGTCATTTACTACTTTGGAATTTTACTGCTTGCTTTGCAAAGAAAACAAACCAGAATGAGTCACTAGTGAGTATAAAGAGTGGATGAACACTGCTAAACAAACTAAACAGTGAGCTCAAGTGGATACAGAAAACACAAGTCAGAATTCTAAATATGGATCTGAGAATAGTGTAAAAGGATTAGACGTCTTTGTCACATGAAGAGCAAACCCGCATGCCAGCATGCCTTTCCAGTGCAAGCAGCCACTGATCAAAGTAACATCTACCAGTTTGTAAATATGCTAATCTTCATGTTTACACAAAAGTGTCAGCACTTGCTTTACATCACAAAGAGCCTCATACAGTTGAAGATTAATTACTTCCAACACTGAGATAGTGTGTAAATACTGGTTTCACCAGAACCCTACTTTTGCTGTATTTGCACAGCTCAGCAGAGGTGTATGTTGCTAAGACAGATAATTCAGGGACACTTACAAAGTGTCAACTATCTCCAGCTTTATACAGATAGATAGACTTCTGACAGGTATTTTTTGGTGATTAAGTGGAGCAGGGATTAGGCAGGTTTAGGCTCCACATTGTAAGTGCTGGATAGAAAAATATTTTTGCCTTTTTGTAAGAATTTTAGCTCTGAATAGCACTATCTCCCCTAAACCTGATTTGTGCCTTCAGCTTTTATACTTATATGTGATTACAAACATTAAAAGCTAATTTTTCCACTCACTGGGTTAATATCGCTTTCCTGCATTATAATGGCTTAGAGCCATCTCACAGTCTACTGGGTTCTTGACAGCTTCCATATTTGCTTGCTGAATGCCCTGTTCTAACTCCTGTTTAGAGAAGGATGAAAACTATGCCAGGGACAAACAAGCACATCATTTTCTAATAGTGAATTTCAGGAACCTTCAACTGTGCTATAAAACAGGGAGAATACATACAAAATGCATTGAGACTGAGAGATCAGTACCTACTGTTGCACTGTTGTAACAGGGAATGACAATAAGAAGATGAAGCCAAGGTAAGACGGGATTTCCAAGGTTCAGGTGCTCAAGTCATGGCTTGCAATATCTTTAAAGATATTTTACATTTTCATTTCCATTACTGTGCAAAAAGCATGGTGACAGTTCCAAAACTAAAGGGCCACCAGCAATAATCACAACAAAAAAAGGGATTGCTTTCAAGTGGGAATTCTCAATCCTCTTCACCTCTCCCTCGCTGTTAGTGCTCAGCACAATGATTGCCACAAGAACGTCACCACTTGCCAATAAATACTATCACATTTGTTTCCTATTCTAAGCTAAGAAAAAAAAAAAGTGGGATGTGGGATGTTGGCAAATGCTAGCATTACAAGATTGCCAGAGTAAACAAGAGTGAATAGAAGAGGATAATTTGGGGATTTAAAGAAAAAAAGAATCAAAGGCAATGTTCAGAAAGTGAGAAAGAAATGGCTTCCATGTGAAACACCAAACTGGAGTAGAAACACTTCCATATTAAATACTCAGCGATGTTGTTTCACAGGAGTACTTGCTGTCCAAGTCAGCCAGTCTTGCATTTTCCTCTTTACTGTGCACGCAACAAGATGGCATCGGCACCGGGAGGTGCTCTCAAAGCAAAGGGGCTGACAGCAGCCAGGCTAGGTCGTCGAGGTGACACACGGGCCGCTCTGTCCCCAGTCCCTGTCCCCATGAAGGCAGCTCCGAGCAGCAGCCCCCAGCCCAGGTGGCTGCAGGGGCAGCAAGGGCTGCAGGCAGCGCCGTGCCAGCTTGGTGCACGCGGCAGCAACGACGTGTGGAGCAGAGACCGAGGCTGGTGTGGTCAAATCAGCATGCTCCATCTCACGTTTGCATAGGGCAACACAATCATCACATTAATTACTAATTACAGTGGATCGCTCGTAAGTAGGTTCACAGCAATAATAGTAATAAAAAGACTAAAAGAAGCTTTATTAGCATAGTTAATTATATGACCATTGGCGAGATTATTGATGGAGATACAAAATGCTGTTAAACAAGAAAGATATGTTTGACATTGCTTAAGAGAAGCTTCATTATTGCTTCATATCTTTTTGGATTTTTCTAATCATCTCATCTGTGTTCCAAAAGTGCAAAAAAACAGTAATTATCTCTGTTTGATCTTCGACTAACAATTGTTTATGAATCTAATGGAACAATAGTGTTTCTAAAATGTAAGTAAATGCAGTAATCTTCATCAGCATAAAACCTTCAGCCACACTGGACTAGGTTATGGGAATCTGTTGTGTGATGAAAGCAGACAATAGTAATTTATTGGTTTAGTCATAATCCTTTCAGTAGTCCAGATTGCTGTTGCAAATTTGTTAAAAATCTGCTACCATTCACTGAGCAACAGTACAACACCTGAAGCAATAAGATGGGTGGGGAATGTAAAGGAGCGCTCGGATATTCATGTGTAGCTTGAGTTAGACAAGGCCACAGAAAAGGAGCTGAGAACAACGTTGCACAAACCAGAGGGAGATTGCTGTTCTCCCACAGCATATATGCAATTTAATCTCCAAATAGAGATTCAGTTTAGCTTTTCAAATGCTGCAAAAGAACAAAAAAGAGTTATTCACTCAGCAGTTATTTCTTATCCTTTACAGAGGGGCCACGTGCTCCTGTGGAGGACCTACGGCAAGGGGACACCACCTTATGGAGATACCATAAAACCACACTCCCATTTGAAAAGTATTTACATTAATACACACTATTTTCTCTTTAATTTTTCTTTATTTTGTGCACTTGGCAATACATAGCTCACTGTTTAGTCAGCCAGTTGGCCCATTGTTTAACATGGCAACTTCAAGAATAAATAGTATTTTTAATCATCTAGTTTGGCAAAGGAACTGAGGAGCAGCTGCTGTATGTACGGCTACCTTTAATTCATGTTCTGAAATAGGCTGGACTTGACTGCCCCCCTTTAAAAATATCCTAGAAGGCAAACCCCTGTTGGAGTCTAACTTTGGCGGCAGATACAATTACAGACTCTCACCGAAAGGGAGACAGAACTGTGACCAAGAGATATAAATCTGTTTTCAGAGCAACACTCAGCAAACAAACAGTCCTCCACAGTGCTTCAAGGAAACACGGCACAGTACAAATGGTTGTATTAGCACGTTTTCCCCAACATTATATTTTGGTTATGTTCTGATCACTTAATGCTAGTTATCACATTTTATGAACCTCGCCCATGAAAACTAACATGCGAACTGAAATTTAGGACTCCTGACCTTTAACACAAAATGGCCATAGGTGTTCCCACAGCTGTTAAATAAACCTATGTTTATGGAGTCATAAATGTAGTGCAGGTGAAGTTTCCAGTGATGTAATAACAACTTCCATCGCCACGCAGTTTGTCATTTATACAGCAGTGTACCATCACTGGTGAATATTGTTTTACAATAACAGCACAGGTTCCTTGGATTAAATCACTCTTTCTTCATTTATGAGTCATTCGACCTTTAACCTTCCAGAGGAAGATCAAACCACTTCTGAAGGCCCCACTCTTTTAACCGAGGAGCACAACAGTTGGTTAGATAACTAAGGAGGTTGGTATGTGCCCCCAGGGTTTCACAAACAACTGTCCTAGATCTTTTATAAGATAATCTTAACATAATCATGTAGCCACAAATTGTCGTGTAAATTCCCAATTAAAAACACCAAATAGGAGCTGTAAATCATGACACAACTGCCACCTTTTCAGGACTGAAATACAGTTTGAAAAGCAGTAGAGAAGCTCTTATTTGTGCTTGTTCCAGCACTCAACAAGCCAACAGCAAAACAGCCCACTTGATTTACAAGGGAGTGACAAAGTGACAGGACAACAGAAACTGCTCAGAATTTAACCTAAGCACAACGGAGAACACAGAACTTACTTACAAAACTGCTCCATCCTCCATTGTAACAATGAGCATTTGTGTTGGCATGGCTCCACACCCTCTCCTTGTCCCAATTCAGATTAAATGGTAGCGCACTCCTGTTGGAAGGATTGATGACACTTTGGGGGGTGGGAGAAGATTTTGTTTTGAAAAATGGCAGCTTAATTACAATACAGAACATTAGACAAATAAATAGTCATTAAAGCCCTTCATTCATAGCTGATTGGCTTCTTTCCACAAACTTTAGCAAAGTTCGGATCAGACCTGCGCTGAAGACATTATCCCGAGCCTGCACATGGAGGGAAACACCCCATCTGTGCAGCGGTTCGGCAGGGATCCAGCTGAGCTGCAGGTAACGACTCACGGTGGGTGCAAAGTGTTCATCAGGACATGGATTTCCAGCCTAGCTCATGCTACCATAGGTGTCTCGATCTGAGACATCCACTCTTCCCCTGCCATCATCTAAAGTCAATCTCTATTTCCTTTGCAAAGATCATTCTGCAGCCTAAATTATTTCAAGATCAGGCTTTAGTACTGAGCATCTTGGCTGCTTTCTCTTCACAGTGCACACTCGCTCACAGATGCACACAAACACACCCCTTCCCTGTAACATCCTTCCCCACTCTGGCAGCCAGAAGCATGATCAGAATGGGTTTTATAGGTTGTGCATAAACAATCCCAACAATTAATTAAAAAACTTTTAAAGCATTCTGCAAATGTCTTACTCAGTTGCTGTCAACAAGCAGTCAACAAATGCAGATCGAGTTTTTCTCCTCCTACTTCACACTTTCCATATTTCCCAACACTTGCCAGAATGTTGTGGTGACAGATGCAGACAATAGATGCTTTACTAAACACGTCCTTGATATCTGCATAATCTCCTTTAATATATATCATTAACTTGGGCCAGTCCCATGTTATTGCTACCCCAACACTACTAGCACATCATGATCTGGAAGGAGCTATTTATTGCTCCAAGAATGTGACTCTCTTGCCCAACTAGTCAGGCCTCAAAATTGTACTTACTCAACCATTTTAGCTTCAGTTCCTTCCAGTACCTAATACAGAAAGGATTACTTTCTGTAATGAGAACTTGCAGCCACCGTCTTGGAATATAACATTCCTCCCAAACGCTTCTCCACGCTGCTAAAATCTGGGCATCTGCAAGTCCAAAGTTATGCAAAGGTATTGCGGTTATTGACAAAATCCCTCCTCTAATCAAATTTTTCAAGTGCAAAATATAGTCATCCATGCTTGTGAGGTGCACAGGATTTGAATCCTCTGAAGGGAACCTCGGATATCTCAGGACAGAGGAGTTTCAGAATTGTACAGGGGACACCTTCCTCTGTGTTATCCAGTAAAAATTTGCACTTGGGACACACGATAGAAACAAATTGCATTGGCAGGAATGCGGAGAAGTCAGTAGTAAGAGGCATATACTGAAGAAACAGCATGTTGAAGTAATGGGCAAGGCCAGATTCTTAGCCTGGGCAACCCGGACTGAAGTAGAGCTCAGGGAGTCACAGCTACTTCTCCCACCCGATTTACTGAGTCAGCCCAGGCACCACCACAGGCCCTAAGCAAATAGCCTCAGATGGGGCAGAATGCAGTGAGGAAATGCTTGCATGTCTATCTAGGGTCCACATCTCACAAAGGAAAAACAAACCTGGCTAAAGGCTCCCTTGCTGTGACGCAGCAAGAGTTTGTGGTCCCTCAAAGCCAGCTGGAATGACCCGGCTCCTGAGTCCCGAAGCTGCCCTGATAACCTACTGCTGTGCCGAGCTCAGCAGGGTACCGTCGTGCTGGCCACGAAGGCAAGCCTGAGGCCAAACTCATCAGAAACACTCCTGCCTGTGGCATGGCCTGCTCCACGTCACTGCTCCAAGCCATCCTCCTCCCAGAGGCTCCCACACATCACTGTACCACAACAACCCCTCCTTCACTCTCCCAGGCATGCAGCACATTTCATGTTAGCAAAATAGCCTCTTTATCTTGATACCTCTGTGTTTCTTCCCTCACTTTTTCTTTTTTTTTTTATTCATTTTTTCTTTATGAGGACAGCTGTCAACTTACCAGAGGACGATACCAGCAGCCTCTCCTTTCTTCTCTGCCTTCTCCCCATGGCCAGCAATAGAGATCCTGCAGGAACAATGGTAACGTCTCACCCTATCTGGCACTTTTGCCCAGCATGGTGCCATGGCCAAATGTACCAACGTTCCCAGCGTTCTGCATACATACCTCCACAAGGCTCTTGTCATCCTTTCTTTTGGATAAATCCACTCAGATTTGGACATTTTCTATATACTTCTTAAGAGTGGCTGTTTCAGGAGTCACTACGGATCCACACTTTGTGCTCTTTTGTCAGGCATTGGAACAGTCTGCCCAGGGAGGTGGTGGTGTCACCATCCCTGGAGGTGTTCAAAAAATGTGTAGACGTGGCACTTCAGGACATGGTTTAGTGGGCATGGTGGTGTTGGGTTGATGGTTGGACTGATGATCTTAAAGGCCTTTTCCAACCTAAATGATTCTATGATTCTCTTTAGCAGTACCTGCAGGCTATGGGGACAGGTGCACAGGGTGTAGTATCTAGCCTGCTTCATTTGTAAGGCACTTTTCAGGTGCTAAAGATTTAATCCCCACTCCGTGCCAACAGACTATTCTGCTTGAGGCCACAGGGAACATCTAGAATCATGCCAATGAGAGTCGACGGTAGACATCTAAGATACGAGCATTGTTATCTGAACTACGCACATATTTATACAGGCTTTGCAAACCTTTCCCAAAATGCAGAGTTCAGTCCAGTGCAACCTATGAAGGCTGCTCTGGGACCAATTTCATTTTGGATTGTTCCTATGTCCTGAGTAGGAGTCTAGAAGTTTTGCTCCTAGGACCTTAAATTTGGTACAGACTATAGGCATGTTTGTTCTACAGAAACAGAAGCTGGGACACACAGGCCGTGTCCTCCCAGATGGAGGCAGTCAGAAACGGCCCCTTCCTTTTTTTTCCCAAACGCCACATCAGCCTCCGCTGCTCCCCAGACAGTCCTGAGCAAAGGCAATTCATCTTGCAAGCAAAGGCCAGCAGGTTCACCGACCTAAGTAACAGGCATGCTACAGGAACCCTAGAATATGTACAGACAACAGCCTTTTCAATTTTGGGTAAACGCACGTGCCCCTGCTTGGGATTTCCTACCCATTGTATTCTCCTGCCAAATTCAATGCTTATTCTTTGCCCACCTTTGTTGGGCTTTAAGTCCATATATCCTATATCACTGTAGCAGTCCACTGTAAGTCTGATGTTTTTCCCTGGCAATCTCTGTTAAAATCATGACAGAACTTACACAAATATAAAATGGAGACATGCAGGAGCAATTTTCTCCTTTGCTTTGAACAAAGCTACCAGCAGTTGTGATAGAAACAAAGCAACCAGGTTCAGTGGCCAATCAAAAAGGCCAGGAAGGAGATAAAACGTTACCCACCCTGAGTTCCAACGATATCTATATTTTTTTAAATCTTCAGCTGTTATTAAGATTTCAGTACTAGACTGGCAATATTCAGGACCTGATTTACATTTATTATGAAGATGAACATTACTGAAAACAAGCACAACAGGAGTGTATTGCTCTTCAGCTTTTGGGTTTTTTGATAAGCCATTGCCATTGTGAAATCTATCCAACTGCCCATGAAACTCTGGCAAACTGAAACTAGATCCTTTTGCCCGAGCCCCGTAACACTGAACCTTGTGCCAGATGACTGTATTTCTTGCATGCGTAAAATTCGCTTCAATCAGTTGACAGAAGGTTTGGGGTTTTCCAAATGTTGTGAACCTGGTTGAGATTATTGAAATCCTCAACTATAGGAGTGTTGGGTTACTGTTCTTTTAAAGCATGCTTCCTCTGACAACAAAATGTAATTAAGGAGGCCATCGCTGTCATGTTACGGTCTCTTTTGAGAAGGTCTGGAAGAATGTAAAAAGGGCATAGCAAAAGTTGCTTAACCTTCTTAGAAATAAACGTCCCAAACATTTTTACATCTTCTCTTTGGTCCATATTGGTCACAATGATGAAACAATTTAAAGGACAAGAGGTCATGGCAAAGCAGTGAACTTTACATGCTCTTCACTGCAATAAAAGTTTCTTAATGTATTAGCATGGGAAAGGCACGCCTAGCAATGTGAGAGAAGACGATGGATTTCAGATTCTCGGTAGGCTGTTCAGAGAAGAAAGGGGTTGGGTATCTGTGTGAATCAAACACCAAAAAAATGAAACACTTGCAAATTTTCCATCTTATCTATTTTCAGCAAAAAGAAGAAAAACTAGGTTCAACCCCTCCATCCAATATTCAACACATATGCAGTCTCATGAAAACCAGCTACCACACTTCCAACGTATGTGCTGTACTGAGGGTAGGTTCAAAAACTGGCATGGTTAAAATTGTCTCTAATTTGTGCCAGCACCTACAGGCAAAAAAAGATAAACTTGAGTCAGGAGAATTATTTTAGGCTCTATCTTGAAAATTTAAAAAAAAACCTAATTTTTTATCATATGTATTTGCTGTTTTGCTTATATGCAGCCAGGGTATTCAGGAAAATTCTTAAATCATCTCCAAGTTGTTCAGAAAGCACCACTTGCTAGAAAATTCACTTTTTCTTCCCTGTTCTCATGCTGCCAACACAAACACAACTCCTAATAATGCAAACGTCAAACCTTTGAAACCTTGTTTTCTATTAAAGCCAAAGATTCTGCAGAAAATTTAAAACAAATAGGAACTAAAATCCACACATTTCTGTTAATTTTTTAAAATTATTTTTCTTCTAAAAGTGGCCAGAGTTAATTATCTTCCAAAGGCAATCGTTTTTGCTCCCTAACTTTAGAAACTGCACTGGGGGTGAGAGTGATTTTATTTGTATATATTATTTCCCAGAGTATGTTTTCCTCAAGATCTCCACATAAAGCCTTTTCAAAGCGTACTCTGGTTTTCACCATTCTGGAGGTTCACTTTTTATGTACTTCTGGCCAGTGTCAAAAGAATTATTTTTTTTCCAAGCAAGATATTTTACAAAATTTTGTAAGGGATGTTTGCATTAGGTCTCACAAGTATTCACAACATAAACTCATAAACAACATAAAATTCTAAAAATTGCACTGATTCAGTCAAGAAATAAATATATTGTACTGTGTGACCAAACAAAATCAATCCAGACTTTAAGTCCTGAATATTCAAAACTTCCATGAGTAAACTGTAACCAAGAAGAATCCATTATAATAATTTGAAAAATGAAAACTTGAGAAAGTTCTATCTGTTTGTGAACAATTCATGAGCACAGAATGAGGCACAATTCATGGAATGAATTATTCTTTGTGAATTATTGGCCCAGTATTATCCTCGTAACCAACGAGACACATGATTTACATTTCTTTTACAGGCGCTAGTAGCTAATTGATGTCCTGGTGTGATATGGAATGAAGCACAGTCATATAAATAAATTGTTTCCTAAATTCTTCACAAAAACACATTAATATCTTAGACACCATGCAATTGTATGCAGTGAACACTGCTAAGACAGTAATCGTGTCATCAAGAGTTAATTTATTCTCAGCAAGTCCATGTAATGCAGATATTAATCTCCCGGAGCACACAATGTTGTTCAGGGTTAAAACATTCACAGTTTCTGAAACATAAACAAGTCTCACATACGCAGCTGTTCTCAAATAGCCAAACCGAGCTGCTGCTCGATGAGGATTTGTCACTTAGCTGCCTTTTTAGAAGAATGAGTAAAGACACTCAGAACACAAAGGGAGGGTGAGCTTGTTCATATTTCCAGAGATTTTTCTGCTACCTATAGGTTACAGCTACTGAGTTATGGATGCATATGAATTCTTAAAAAGTGAGCAAAGCGTCTCTTGGCAAGTGGCAGGGCTACACGCAAGACTCAGAAGAAACACTCTTTCCAGAAGGCAGTTTGAATGTAAACATGACTTAAAAAAACCCAAATCGCTTCCTAAATCCATCTTGCTGCGTATTACCTTAGTTTGCCACCTTACAATAAAAAATTGAACAAATGCATACACCAGAGCAAAGCTAACGATGACACAGAGCTAGCCGTCGGCTTGCTTTTCCAGGCAGCCAGCAGCAGGACGTGCACAAGGCCACCGCTCGAATAACACCAAAATGACCCTTGCCACATCCAGCACAGGATGAGAAGAGAAGTGGCCTCTGAACAGGTGGCCACCGCCAAACCCAGATGCCTTTAAGCCTTCAAAATAAGGCCAGGGTAACCCCACCTGCCCCGTGCCTCAGGCAGCTGCGTGCCGGGCAGGATCTGGCCCTTCATTCTCCATGCTGCCGCCTCTGGGAAAAGCTGCGAGTGAGAAGATTTGATACACTTCCCTGAGGTGTTTTCTTTCTTTCTTTCTTTCTTTCTTTCTTTCTTTCTTTCTTTCTTTCTTTCTTTCTTTCTTTTTCTACAGTTGGCTGCCTTTAATATGGGCTCCGCACAACCGCTTTATGATATCTTCATCAACCATTTGAAAGCTCTGGGTCAGAAGCTCTGAGATTTGAAGGTAGAACTGCGCTAATTGGCTGAATGGCCCTTTTGACCGTAGTCAATTTCTACTAATTAGAAAAAAGAATAATTAGCTAATATTGGTGAAGAGCTTTGAAGATGAATAAGCTATGGGGAAAGCACTAGGCATTATTAGTGGGGAAAAAGTTTGATCCTTTTTTAAATTTGTATTTAAGTAGCTCAAAGTGATTATAAATGGACCAAATGTAATGGCTAACCACCATAAGATTAATACAATGTCTTTTGGGAAATTACAGTTTATATTATACAATTAAATATTCTACAATCGCTTTATTTTAAGGACTCCTCCTTGGAATTTTCTATTTAGTTCCGGTCAGTATGCTTTTTATATGTCATTTAATCCTTCCTCTTACCCAGCTAATTTGTACGGGTAAATTATAATTACTATATAATAATAATGGCAATGGTTAGACAAGTAAATGTGAGTCTGCACCTGAGAAATGTCATATTATAAAACAGTCTAGTATAAATGACTCAAGCACATTGTTTTCCATTCACCGGATGCTTTGTTTACTTATAGCTCTCTTCAGAACAGCATTGTAAACACCTTCACAGAGTGGATATGATGGGCCACATTCTGAGCTGGTTAGATCAGCACAGCCCCATTCTTTATCACAGTCTAAAGCAATAGCTACCCCTCTTTGAAATGGCATGAAAATGGCAAAGCAAAGGATGAAGCTCTCCTTTCTTCTTCCTGAATTCTGGGGGTATTTGATATGAAAACTTGTATTCGTATAAGTCTCTTTTCTTCACAAAAAAGCGTGGTGCACACAATCCAGGACTGAAACATTGCTGGGGCCCCAAGTGAGAGTACTCTTTTTGGAACAAAAATATTCCCTCCATTTCCAGCTCCTGTAAAAAAGGTCCATCTTTTCTGTTACCACTAGTACAGGGCCTGTTCCCATCTGGGTATGCTTCCAGGTACTTTAGCTCCAACGGCACGACCAGAATTCCAGCATGAGTAACAGGCTGTACTTCTCCTGCAGGAAGGACTATACTTTGGCTTACCAAACCAGCCACTCCTCAGAGACACCCCTGTAGCATGAGGTACGTGTTTGCACATATTAGTGTATGTTGCTTTTCTCCCCTCCCTTTTAAAACTGCCACTCAGAAACAATTTAGCCTCTGTTAGCTGGAATGATAAATGGAAGATACATCTGGCAACATTCATACCTGGTTTCCTCCTTGGCCCCTCCTCTTGCTTGTAAAACTCAAGATGAAATTACCATCCCACTGTCATTACTACTCCATTGCCAAAAACCATCTGGATGGTTTATATGTGGGGTAGAGAGAAGAAAGGAGTGAAATAAGCTTTGGATTTCTATGTTGATTCCTACCCTGCTTTGCAGACACATGACGCAAAGCCCTCAGGTCCGATAGCATACCATTTTGTGCGGGAGTAAACTAAACGAGGTGTCATGAAGTGAAGAATCAAGGCTTAAGCATCTTTTGGCATCTCAAGTTCAAATAAAAGTAAGAGGAATGTAGCTTCTTTCTGAGATGGATATGCTGGATTGATCTACTGTGCTGTGTGGGCTTCAGAAACTTAAAAACAGAGTTCCTGTCTTCTGCATGTGGCAATAAAAAACTAATGATATTCTTTGTAAGAAAAAGGAATTATCCAGTGTACTTGGCTGCTGTATGACCTACTGTTCATTGGACTATTGAACTGGTCTTTAAGAGGCTTTCTTGAAGTGGGAAAAATATGAATATATATACATAAGTGTATGAATATGTGTGTGAATATATGCATTATATATTAATACTTCTTTGTTTGTTTGTTTCTAAAAAAAGGATCAAGTTGTAGGTAAGTTCAGGAACAAATATTTTCAGCCAAAATCTGCCCCAAGCCTTAAACAGACGATTATAACTTTAGAGAAGGTTGACAGTCTGCCAGGCAAAGCAAGTCAAATCACAGGGGATCAGCATGAAGAACCTGTTGTTCTCACAAACCCCAAGTTTAGTTTCAAGGAGCTGCAACCATGACAAATCATGAGTTTGTGGATGTCAGTACACCGGGGATGGGTCATTCTCATGTACTACTGATCCCTAGGGTAAGGGAAGCCCAGAGGGAAGGTACCTGAGTGACATTTTAGCTTTCATGTCAAAACAGAGGACAGTGAGCAGCTGTGTGGAGCGTGGCTGGGTGGATGGAGCCCCGCATTTCCTTAGCAGTTCTGCTGTCCGTCCTCCCAACTTCTGGTGTGGGTCTGGGCAGTGAACTCATTCAAAGCAGCAGGATGGGAATACTGTAATGAAAAAACATCAGGCAAAAGCTGCTTATTTTCCCAAATAACCAAGGTTTTCTCTCTTTTTCCCCAGACATTTACTCTTACTCCGCTCTGTAGTAATAGCTAGAAAATTACATATACGTAGCTCCCTAACATAAAAATAGCAACAAAAGAGAGTGATACTCCAAACCAGTCTACTAGGAACAAGCCTTTCCTTAGAAGTAGGAAAAAAGCCTACAAAACAGACGAAGCATGTGAATTAACTAGCGCCAGTGTTTCCAAAACCACTGAAAGCAAAGGAAGATCCAAGAAAACAGTTACTTATATATCTGGGGTTTTCTATCAGATCTCGCAATGTGACAACACCACATGTCAGTATCAGCACAGGTCCTGCTGGCAACACCTTGAAAACTGTGTGGATGTATAGAAAATAAACAGCACGAGCTGTGATTTCCGTGACAAAATACGAATGTAAGGAAAGCCTCTTGGGATCCATAATCTGGAATTGTCATGGGATACAGATTGTCTGTCTTTCTGATAAAAGATGTCAGTTCCTTTTCTGGGTTTAAACAGAAAGAAGCACTTGTGATTATTAGGCTGGCTGTATACCATGAGGTCTGTTGACAGAATCACTACACACAGCGGATATGCCTCTTCACCATCAACGTTCCTAAAATTTCTGTATCAAAAGAACAGTGCAGCCCAGTCTTAGCCATAGAAAACCCAATTCCCTGGCTCCAGAACCCCTAATTTCCCCTAGTACACATGGTGGAACAAGACTAAAATTTCCTGGTATCTACACAGATCAAAAAGCTTCCACTAGCTTATCCCACACTAGGCATTCATAATTTAAAAAAGCAGCTGATTAATTAAGCTTGATGAAAGATCAGGTGGTTGTTGCCATTTTGCGGAGCTGGAAGCTCACACTGTGAGGTGCGCAACATTTCGTCAGGGAAGGATGTGCACCCTGAGCTAGCACAGACTCACATCGCTTGTGGGAAGTACTGCCTGGCTTTCAGAAGGGGAGCCCAAGCTGCAATATGCTGCATTTAAAATTAATTAAGAAGAGATGCATCCCACACTGACAATTATTATACTCAAGTACCTTTAATACTCCAAAGAAGGCCAAAGACTGAAATATTGACCTTTCTGCTGCCAGCATCAACACTGCTGCCAACCCAGTGAACGGAGAAGTAAACCCTAAACAAAACAGGCTTGTTGCTCAACATTAATTTTAAAGCATAGGACTGAAAAACGTTTTTCCAAGCGCCAGTAATAAAGCAGAACCCACATGAGCTCTCTGAAAACAAGTCTTTGGGCTGAATCAGCAGCAGCTCTTGTTTTGCACAGCACAGCCTGGCTGGTGAAGATTCCCCTGGTTTGCACGGCAAACACCAGGACCTGCACTTCTGTGAATCCCTACTAAAGATGACTGATGGAACCACGCTGTGTTTGGAGACATCACTCCAAAGCTTGAAATGGCTCTTCTCAGCGCACAGTGCCGGGAGTGAATGGATCTGTCACTGTGGGTGAATCTGAATGACGATGCTCTCCTCATGTCAGATATCCTGCAAAAGCAAACCAAAGAGGGACAGCAAATAGGCTCTTTTCTCGCCTGATGTTTGCCCAGCTGAAATTGCACAGCTCTCAGCCACTCCATTCCCCAGATTTCCTAACGCCCTCAACCCAGTACAAACTGGGTTGCTCTCCAGCTTCTTACACAGAACCAACCGCATGTGCAAACAGTAAAATCTAGAGCGTCACACACTGACCCAGTGAGTCATCCATTTCTGCACTGATTTCAGGTGTACGTCGCTATACCACAGGAACGTGACTGGTTTCCCTCCTGCACTAGTTATAACCCAGGCTAACTCCACTCAGATCAGCACTGCACCTGGGTATCCAAGAGAAAGAGAGCTTTTATCTCTCAGCATTACAACTGCAAGCCTGAAAGTGTGGATTTCTGCATTAAATTCTTCCAAAACACCATTTCCACCCACACTGCTGTTTGTGACTCACATCTGCTTCCCCTACCAAGTGTGGGAGAAGTGCCTCAGCCCTGCCTGTTCACCTTAACACTCCTCCTGCGGTTGTTTCTGCTGCCCGCAAGGTCAATGCATCATCTACCAAGGGTAATGCAGACACCCATGAAGGCCATACTTGCCCTGACATATGGACCCCTTCCAGACTGCCCCATAGCAACATGATCATCCAAAAATTCTTCATCGCTCTCTTTATGACTTGAACGGACATCCAGAAAAAGAAAAAACACCCAGTTCATAACAACTACCGGTCTTCTATTGCAGACCACCAGTAAGAGGACACAGGAAAGAAAGAGGAAACTCAAACATAAGTGGGAGACTCGCTGACACTGAATAATAAATTCCCTATGGTTTATGCCCACTGCAAGGGCAAAAAGAAGAGTTAGAGCTTGTGAAAATATAGCTCCTGTAAAGCTGCCAATGTTAATGTCACTGACAGCTTCAGCTTATTAGCCACACAAATGCTGTTCATGCAAATTCGAGCTACGCAGTGTTTAAAAAAATATTCCTGCAATCATGAATTGATATTCATGATATTTCTTACCCTGTGTCCTCCTCTCTCTTCCCTACATCTCCACCCACTTCTGAACTTTTCTCTCACCCCTTCCCTAGAGCATACCAGCTAAATGTCTAGCATGTAATCTATGTTGATGAGCAAGTAATTTTATTAATTAATCCAGGAAGCTGGGTATTGCAAAATTTTTCAGGCAATTTCTTTCATCGGAAGCCTGGCTTTCAGTTGATTTTCTGCATGTGTGTAAAGTCAGTGGAGTACAGGGCAATACAGTGAAGAAACAAGTCAGCTTCATTGGAGGGTAGACGCTTGTTGTCCAAAGCAAGCAGCTCCCAACAGCCAGGTCCAAACCACTGAAATCAAAGAAATACTCTTTTTTCATTGACTTTAGTGGGCTTTGGATCGAATCCGTAAGCTTTTCTAACTCTGCAGTGTTATAAAACTCAGTTTTGCAGAATTGGAGTGAATGAATTACTGATGCCCACTCCCACTTTAATATTTGTCCTAGTCTGATAAAAACATCACGTCACCTGATATTTTTTTCTGTTTACTTTTGTCTTTTCTTCTTTTTTGAAAATACATTTCGATTATGTCAAAAGGGCAAATGGCCAGTTTAACTGACTTGAGCCTTTGATCCTCATGAGTTACTTGTCTCTTCAGCAAGGTTCTCATTTGAAGTGCTTTCAGCACCTGATTTATTAACAGTCAGGTGGAGTTAGGCTGTTTTGCAATTCCTGAGAAGCTGATAATAAATCTGATGCTCGTATCACAGGTGGTGCTGATATTTTAGCTGGATTGCAAAAAAGTTCATAAACTGAAACAAATGTTTCTATATTGATGCTTCCATCCTGGAGTCCAGAAAGTGACTCGTGTTGTCCATTCTGGTGGACATTTTGCCTTTCATAGATTTCCTCTCTGATTACTCTACAATTCAATCTTTTAAATGTCTTCCCTTCATATTATACTCATAAATTTTATTTTAATAAAAATAGGTGTCTAACAGGCATAAACAAAAAATGCCAAAAAAAAACCCTTAATTCTTTTTCAAACCTTTTGCACATTTTGTTTAAACCAGATGTTTCCCCGCCTTGTCATTGTGATGAAAGGAAACCCAATATCCCCTCTGCTTTCCAGTGCAGAGTTGCAGAAACAAGGAATGACAGAGGAAGAGCAAGAACCATCTTAACTGGAGGTGATTATTACAGCTAGAAGAGAAAGCGGGAGGACACATGCTGATGGTGGGAGCTCACATATTTAAACATTCTTGTTACCTTTTTTCTCACAGTCTAAAATAATTTTAAAGACTGCATCTGTGTGATCCAGTACTCCAGCTGAAACAAAGTCAAATAAACTCCACCCACCTGTTAGGCAACATTCTGCAAATCCAGTATTAATGTCACGTTCCTAATTATATTTCACTTCTCCTGTTACATTTTTGCTATGATCCTGTCTTCACTGAAAGCAGCTTTCATCTTAAACACAGTTTTTCTCTCTCTCAACTCCCCATTTACCCACCCCAACCACCATTCATTATGCACAGCCGGGTAATAGTTCCGATTTTCATGGATAATCTTACTCCCAAATCATTTACAGTAAAATATTAATTATATGTTTTCTTTCAGGCTGACTCACCCTCGACTCTTTCAAGCTATGCTTAGTTTATAAAGCCATCACAAATGGTATGATACACTTGAACAAGAGCTGAGAGCCTTGTAAAACTACTTTACTGCCTGGAACAAAGCAAAAATTTATTTCTTCTTCAACAAATTGCCATGTTGTCTTCAATATGAAGGCAATGTGAGGCAAAAGAGACAATGTACATAATCAATAAATATTTCATTCCTTTATCCAGAAGGTGTTTTCTGCCTGGTCAGTGCAAAAACTGGATCCTCCACAGATCCAGCTGCTCATTCAGCAAAGGATACAAGTCTGTGCTTAAAATTACGTGGCTGTTAACAGGACCTTATATATAAACAAATCAGGTATTTATTAGAAGAAACCTTCTGATAGCTTGACAGTCCCATATTATGCTTTTCAAAAGGGTCTTTTCCTTTTAGGGCACTAGTGATTTCCTTCTCCAGTACCACGCCCCTATTATTTTGAGAGTAAACACACCACAGATGCAGGAGCAGGAGGCACAACTGATGAGACTCATCACTCCTCTCGAGGAAGCAGAGTCCCTAGTTCCAACTTTTCCCACTCTTTTATCCTGTCTTTGTCCTATACTATACTCAAGGAATCAAGAAAAAATAGCTATGTTGGTTTTCTTTTTCTGATAACCAGTGCTGCATGGATGTGCTTTTAACGTGAAACACAAACTTTGTTGTGAAGGCATAGGATCATTTTCTAAGCATGATGTTTAAGTGGAAAATAGAACGCTTGGGAAAACCAGTCCAAATTCCCTTCCCCAGATTTAGCCTGCTGATGTAGAATTCAGACTTAAACAGGGAAGGAGACCTTCTCCTGCACTGTAGACATAAATCTTTCCTCAGCATTGCTGGAAAAGGCTCTGTGGCTTACATAGGTGAGACAGCTGTGAGGAAATACACGGGGATTTGCTATGGGTGAGCTTGTCCAGCTTCCTGCCTGCAAAATGATAAGACTTCAAGTTGATGGGCATCTTACTGCACAGATGGCAATGAAACCATTATGTTCTCCTTCCACGCTCATCTCCTGTGTGCCAGAAACACAGGAAGAGATAGGATCACCCAGAATATGCTTCTTTACGTTTCTTTCTCCTCAGTCTTTTTCAGTTTGGTTTGGTTTTGCTTTGGTAGCCAACTGCATCTCCATGGATAGTTAAGATACTCAAGGCATTTCCTAACGTTGAGCTCCTCTCTTCTTAGCACTAAGCCATAGCTAAACCTCTTCTTTCCACTTTGCAAAGCTGCATGTAGCTGATGGTTTCAGAAATCTTAAATCCTATTCTCACTAATCCCTAACGGGTTCCAGACTAAGAATCTCAGTCTCACTGATTTGGCAAAAATTTTACCTTACACCAGCGATTTACTCCCCAGCTGTCATCGTCTTGTTACCCAGGAGCTGCATGAATCTATTATAGCTGTCCTCAGAAGCAGATAATTTGTGCCTCTGTATCAACGCCCAGATGCCAAAATAAGGCCAAAGCATTCTCAATGAGTGAACTGCGCTTGAATCTGCAGATGTGGGACCAACCAGCCTTTCCAGAACAAGCCAGTGCAGCCCCTGACCTGTTGTGACTGGCACGTACCTTTTATAGCTGCAAGGGACCAAGATTGTAGGCAAAGATTGTTCAGATAAGCATGTCCTGGCTGTAGTCCGACCATAGTTGTAGGGATGTGACACAGGAGTTCCAACGGCACTTATCTCCTACGCTAGGCTCTCCTATCAAGGAGAAAGTCTCTGGGGACCAGCTAATCTGGCTTGAGGACAGATCTGCACCAACAGAGCAGGAGCCAGAAATCCAGAATGAAAATGTACACCTCCTCCTTAACCTGCGTGCTTGTGCTAATGTAAATGCAGGCCCTGGAATATAGGTGATCTAACACTTCCCATGCACTGCTACCCAGCTGGGGACAAGAAGGCAGCTTTGAATGAAATTGCAGCTGAATTCACCAACTCCAAACAGTACTGTTTTTTCTAGAAGGGAGTTTGAGTTATGCGATTTTCACTGTTTTGTTAACAGTTGTAAAGAGAAGCGGGAAGTGTTTGAGAGCTGACATGACAGAATGCAACAGCCTGTCAGTGTCTCAGTGGTCGGCTGTGTAAATTAGTAGCTAGACCATTTTACAAATGTATATTATTTACCCAGCAGATGCTGTTACGGTCTCTTGTGTAAATTCATAATTAGACTACGTACTGCTTTGTGAAAATCCTTTAATAACAAAGGTGCCACTGGGTGCTGAAATAATTAAATCAGCCCATTTGAAACAACACTAGTTCGCCACTTCGACTTGGGTGATATAATATTACACATTCCTGTAAAAACAGCCAGAGAAATTGAGAATGATCAGCTACAAAACATCAGATACAAGGGATAATGTTACCCATTCAGTAGCTTTGGGTTTGGCATGAGTCTAGTGTCACAGTTGAAAAAGTTGCAGCCAACATACCAACAGCACAGACAAAGAACAGATGATCCATCTCCTCTGCCATCTATCATGCACAGCATTGCCAACTCCAGGGCTTTACCAGCACTGACATTTAAAACAAAGTATGTGTCAACCATATTAAATAATATACCAAGCTGTGGGTTATTAAGTGTGGGGTAATTTGACCACAGCAATTAAACTGAGATTAAAGAATGATAAAGGCAAAGTTATATGCACTGTTCAGTGGGGTTTTTGGAACATATGGAGTCCTGAATATTTCCAAGTGTGAAAGCCACATCAGATATTAAGGCGCATGTCAGTCGCAATCAACATCCTCCTCCTGCGCCCTCCCTCCTCCCCTTCCCCCCCGTGAGATGACACTTTCAAATGGCAATAGTTTTCATTCTGCATAAATTCAACCAAGGAAACATCTTCTGACTTGTGTCTCCAGACTGCAGCCCAAGGGACGTGTTAGCAATGCAATGCTTTAACATGGCAGCACACTAAAAACACGTAATTTCTCAGACTCTTTCGTAAGGCAACAGCGAGTGGGTAATCCATGGACAGTCACTGTGCACACAGGCCACACACTCATACACAAACAGTTAATTTTCAGACCAATAAGCCTCGTGAAGCATCTACTCTTTCCTCCCCAAAAGGTTTTGTGATTGGAGTCTAACAGGGAATTTGCACATAACCATTTTTTCTGCACACACGAAATCAACTGTATTCAGTCCAGTCATGTTAAATCCACAGAAAACTAAAACCTAAAGGGCACAAGGCAGCTCCTGAGCAATCTGCTCTCACATCATATGTGCAGGCATTTCTCCCTTCCAACAGGGTGGCCAGACGGAGAAGCAGTCAAGACCCCAGGTCTACAACAGCCAACAAAACGGGCATTGGAAAATCAGGGATGGAATTTCCTGTGTATGACCATATTCCTGGAAGTATTTTATTATTTAGAAGAAATGACAAACTTATAACTGAGGGTGAACTCACATTCCCAAATTACACAGTTACCAAGCATGCTGTGAAAATGTCCTCAGGTAGCTAGGGACAGACTTGCTCAGCAATTGCAGTAACTGTGGGTCAATTATAACGCACCTAGCTTTAATGTGCACAAATAAAAATCCTAATAAAACGATTGAAGCTCATAATCCATTTATAAACAATATCTCTTAGGATGATCCTGGTGGAGAGAGCCACCATGGTGCTCCTCATAAATACCTCAGCCTTCCCTCTTTAATATGTCCAGGTGGCTGCCTTTGGGACACCTTTGAAAATTTCAAGTAAACAACATTTCTCTAGTGTTTGCTCACCTCAAACCAGAACACTTCAGGTATAGTAAATGGAGATTTTTGAATACCCATCTGTATTTTAAAAGCCATCTTTCCCAGAAAAAAAAGCAGCAGAATAGTAAAGAAAATTTGAAAATTAGCTACAGCATTAAAGAAAAATAAAGCAACATTCTAGCAAAACATATATGCAGAGAAATACATACATTGAGATAAGAGAACCTCCATTTAGAAATATCACAAGAACCCTTAAAATATTCCCAGGATTCAATGAAGCATAAATAAGAAAAAAAAAAAAAAATCCCCTGGAAATGACTGTGATATAAAACTGTCCACACCTGCTAACAAAAAGAAAAAAAAGCAACATGCCCAGAGCTGATAGGATATTGACATTACTAAAAATGTAAACAGCTTACCTCTTATTTGTAGGCCTTTACACATATTAAAAAGAAGGCAATTCTTGCATACCTTTCCCTACCTGCTTGTCTGTAAGCACATAAGCAGTTCTGTTGCAATAAATGACGCTGCTCATATTCTTAAAGATGAGCACATATTTAATTCAAAAGGAAAGGAAAAAGGGGAGAAAAAAGAAAAGGTTATTGAAACATGGAAGATAGTTCCATTGCAGTGATCCCAAAGGAAGGAACTGTCAACACAAGCCCAGCCGCTGCACTAAAAACAATTTCAAAAAGTTAATAAAATTGTTAAAATTACAGATTTGTATGTCTTTATGTTCTTATCCAATGTATAACACAAAATGTATGCCCTCTGCATTCCATCTCTCTTGTTACTTTCATTGTCCTTCAATGTTATGTTAATATAATTCTTTTTGTAATGATATCCATTTAATCTTCTGAATTTAACTTCTCTTCTCTGGGTCTTTGAATACATCCCCAATACTACACACCACTCTATTATCCCCAGATGGAATTCTGAACAACCTATAAATTTGCTTTAAAAGAGATGATCCTAATGTGGAATAAACTGTATTTACCCCTACCGAAGACAAGATTTATTCTAAGAGAAGAGCACAGAGACCAGAACACAGTGGCCACAGAGACCTCTGCAGTTTGAGTCAGACAACCAGACAACTTCTTCCTCTTTTGAAAGCCTCCTCTGGGTTAAGCCACAGCATGAATCTACTGTGATACAATGAGTATTATTAATAAGGCATCAATCATGAGTTAGAGCTTCTCAAAGGAAAAAAACAAACAAAAGAAACGGTCTTGGAAGTCAAGTTGACTCACCATCATTCACAAGAATTTCTGAAGCCTCCAGGGATGTCCAAGCCCTCGTGCTGGTCTTAGACCTCAGACTCTACAACACCCAGGCTGTCTCAGGGCCACAATAGCCAAACCCACAAGGGCATGTTATGTGGTACTGGCTTTCTGCTTGTCTGCTGTGGAATGGGCTCAAAGTTGCCCAAAGGGCAGCTCTTTCAAGACCTGGGCAGTAATTTTTATTCTGCTCTGTTAAAAACTATTTATCCACCTTTGCCATTTGCCACTGCACGGGCACACATTTTTTCTCATTATTTATTGTTTCTGTGCCCATAGACCATGAGAATGAAATAGAATACAGTCAAATAAACCAGACTTTTAAATACTGGACTCAGAAAAACTTCTCTCTACTGTAATAACCAATGCCAAATTTCATGGCACCTTCTTTTTAATAACTGAGCTATAAACCTTTCAATAATGAGTCTTGTAATGGAAACGCTAAGTCTCCCTTTACTGCTGTGGCCTGAACTTGCTGCTATAATCAGCTATTTTTATCACTTAGTTGATTACACCTTAGAAAAATGACTGCTGGCAGCACAAGTCCTGTTTCATTAGAGACACTCTTGAATACTCTAATGTGATATCATAACTGAGAGCTAAAAGAAAGAAGAGTGAAAGAGAGTGAAAGAAAGAGTTAAAGAAAGAATTAAAAAAGAGTAAAACTAAGGGGTGAGGAGAAGGAAGAGAGAAATATGGATCACAGTCTCTGGACTTGTCATTTCCAGCTCTCCATAGCAATGCAAAAGGCTGCTAACACGCAGCCCCTGCTCAGGCAGGGTTGGTTTTGGCCCTGGGATCTCTCTGCCACCAAGCCAGGGTCCTGTGTCACCCTGGAAATGTCAGCAGCTTCTGAGCTCTCCTGGGTAGCTGCCTGCCCAGGTAGCCTTGGAGTCCTGAGCTCTGCAGGTCGAAGTCTACCACCACCATTACAGGCATTACAAGTTTTCCTTGTTTTAGAAACCTTGTGGATTCCTAGCCATTTCTGAGGGTTTTTTCTTCTCCTTGGTTTCCCTGAAGACTTCAGCGGGTATATGTTCAGCCAGTGTATTGAGCCTGCAGATTCCTAAAGCTTTCTGTGACCCAGTTTGAGATATAAGTGGTATATATTATATACCAGTTTAGCCTATATAGTCTACTCCCTTTCCTAAGCAAGTCATGAGTTTCTTTTACTGTTTTAACTGTGTCCATGGCATGTTGAAAGCCTACATGATTTCCTACATAAGTAACATCTAACTGACTTCCAGCTGTGTTCTCTAGAGAAGCAGAGGAGGACACAGGGAAAACTTCAGTAGCTGGTCTTTTCCTGAAAGATCTTTTAGAAATACAAGGTGCAATGCAAACCAGAAAGATTGTATCTATTTTCTTCCCTTTAAAGAGTAAACTTAAAACCTTTAAAACTTTATATTAAAATGCCACTAACAGTATTATCTGTGCAGGTGCAGCTGCATACTGAGTGTCCTAAGGACACACGGGCATGCTCTCTATCCTTATGTTGGTCAGTGGGAGCTGGGGCCATTTCTACAAAAATCCTGCATTTCAACACGCACTTTCGCTTAACAGCAATGTTATGGTGTTGCTCAACAGTGAGATATGATAAAGGGAATCCATAAGGCACTTATAATACACCATATGACTAATTATTGAAATGTGCAGACATAATCCTTTGACTTTGAAAAAAGTACAAGTAAAGTATTTGTAAATATAGTTACGAAGGGCACATGGTTGCAACATGATGACAATATTAAACATGCAAAAGGAAGGACATTCAAAGAGGGTTTTTTGCATGTGCAGAAATTGTACATTGTTTTCCTTGCTAGCGTCCCAGGCAGCATCGTGCATATGCAGTTAATCATGTCTTACTTTATACAGACACATTACAATTACACTCAAGTTTTCCAAACTCTTCCACATTTAAATGAGAACCATAATGTTGACCATAAGAGAGTCAAATGCTGTCCTGTAAGGACAGAAAACACAAATCCTGTGGATCTTGTCTCAGCTACAAAATGAGGAGGCATTAATTACATGGCTTTATAACCCTAATCTCTCAAAAATATTTTTAGCACTGTTCCCTCAAAAACCTCAGAATTTAGCCCACTTGCCCCTCAAACTGCTTAGAAATCCTAAAATCTTTTGTGATCCTGCACTGTAGGGATCTTCCTCCTGATTTGAGCAGAGCCAAGATTAGACCCAAAGCAAGCTCTGTCCTCAGCCTTTGCATATAGATCACACTGCATTTCTTCCAGTCTTCAGGGACTAAAAGCTAGCAAGATCCATACCCTTTAAAGATAAGCACTCATCTTCCTGAAGGACTCCTTTGTAGCCCAAAGATGCTGGGAAAGTAGGAAAGAACACTAAAGAGACAAGAAGTAGAAATGAGATGACCATTTTATATATTCAATCTCTACCAAATTTCCTGCCCCAGGTCTCTAATCCCCTTAGGAAAGACCTCAAGAAATATTTCTGCCAGGAAACATGTCTTCATGAAAGGGGAATGAGCTTTTCACACACCCACACTGACAGAATACATATTTGTGTGGTTGCCCCTCTGGCACAGTACCAATTTGGCACAGGTTTTAAAAAAAGAAAGAAAGAAAGAAAGAAAGAAAGAAAAAAAGAAAGAAAGAAGAAAAGACCTTTTTTTTTTCTTGCAAACAAATAGAGTAAATTCATCAATTATATAAGAAGGTCTACGCAAAAATGCTTTCAGCAAGATGTGTGTTGCATCCCTCAGTCAGGCAGCCCCATTAATATGAGTGAAGGTGAGCCATCTGCGAAGGTGAGCCATTGCCTCAGAGTTTCACAGTAAGTATGAGCATCACATCCTTAGCCACAAGGCAAGTATATCACAGGTGTATTCTAGGGCAAGAGCACTGAAGCAGAGAATAGAATAGCATCACTCTTAAACAAAGCTTTTGTCATTACAGAAAAATTATAAGAGCTTTCATAAAACTGCATTGTTTTATTAAGCAGAAAAAGTTTCCTCCACAATGTTGTGGCACAGCAGTTCCCACAAGTGACTGAAGTATAGCCACTATCTTTTTCTTTTTTTCCTTTTTTTTTTTTTTTGATAGCTTTAATTTGCTTGTTCTTTATGTTCATTGGCAGCCCTGCTAAAATGTATCTTTACAACCTATTGTCTTAGGCAAGATTATATCAACAGCTCCAGATGGACCACTTTTAAAAATAAATTCTGCTTTCCCTTATCATTGACAGGAATCACATTTACATATTCTCCTGGTGGAACTGATAATGCACCAGATGATTAATGTGCCTCGATGTACTGATACCTGTAGACTGTTTGATCAATGTCTCGCAAAGAAAGTGTCTTTCATTCAGTATGCTCAGAGTCCAAAAACACCCTGTGATTAATGTAACTAAATGTTTGGGGTCAGCTGAAGCTACAGTTCTTGTTCCTGATTCAATATCAAACTAAAGATAGGTCACAGGAGAGTGGATTAGTCATGTGAAGAAAAAGTCTGAGCGTACAACTTCAAACTATCTCCTTAAGGGAAGCTACAGAAGAGTTCTAGCATTTTTTAGTTACTACACAGTCATCTGCACCGGTTTTCACCTCATTGTTAAACAGAACAGCCCAACATGCTAAGCCTTTTAATGCCAGGATATTTTCAGTATAAAAATAAGTGGGTTTGACTCAGTCCTCGGCATTGAAGTTTGGATTTATTCAGATTTATTTATTACAGTCAGTGAAACACAAAAATCCAAGTCTCTGAAGTTACTCCCCAAAGAAAGCACTTCTTACAGTTGGAAGATAACAAAATGTCTAACGAACACTAGACCTTTTCCTAGTTTTACTTGATCAGCTGGAGTAACACTGACTATTTCTGCTTGTTCTCACAACAGCTGTTTGGTGTCACATTAAAAATAGATGGGAGATACAGGAAGCATGGGGACCTGCTGAGGGATGGCTTTCACTTCCACTCATACTCCTTTACTCTTCTCCTCAAATGTGCAGGAGGTATAAGAGCCATTCAGCCAATGAGGGAAAATGTCTCCTCTTGCCACCCTGCCAGCTCTTCTCCCATCTTCATCTCATTCCAACCACTGACTAGGAGGCAAGAAAGTAGGCTAAGGAAAGAGATTTAGATGTACACTGTCAGCTAGCTCCCTACATGGGGCACTTGGTTGCCTTAGGCTGCCTCTATAGTCATAGAAAGTCCTTGAAATTAAGTGAGATGAATCCAGGCCAAAGTAGAGCATGCTGGGAAGATAAAGACACCTTGTAGGACATACACGTGTTGGAGTTGGAATGACTCCTGGTTCCCAGGAGAGTAAAGGTGATGTGCAGCTCCCTTAGTCCCACCTGCTGCTGCACTGCACCTCCCTCTCTTCAGCTCAGTACTGGCTTTCCACTCTATAACCGCAAACGAGTAAATACCATTTCCGCTGATGCTATGTCCTTTTCGTGACTCATGTCCTCAGGCTTTTAAATAAGACCTCTATAGCATCAGTTGAGGACTCTTTCCTGAGACTGACTCACATATGGCTACTGAGATGACCGAAACCTCTCTGCTGTCAGACCAGGCGAAAGTCAAGTGCTGGGCTCCTGTGGAGAAGACAGCACATGAAAAAATAAACCACAATGCTGTACCAGTAAATATGCCAGGAGAAAGGAAGAAGGAAGAAATCATCACATTTTCTAATCCAAACACAATAATTTGTCTCTTAATTAAACAATAAGCTATGTTGATACAGAGATTTAGGGCTCAACTGTACCTACCCTCTACGCAAATGTGCTTGGGAAGAGATATAACAGAGAGAGTCTTTCCTCTCCTCCCATGCGCTCACCCAGGGAACGGAGCGATCTGGTTCAGCTGCCACCGCTCCCTGCACCAGGTCCAGCCTGTGTCTGCAGGGCAGAGCTGACCTTGCGGACAATTCCCTCCAGCCCACCCCATTTTCTGCCATGGGTACACCACTCGTGAGAGTGGAAGTGACAGTAAGTGTCACTATAGTACCTCAAAAGCCCAACAGATGAATCACCTGACTGCCCTTCACACACCACAGAGACAATGCCTTGCCAGCATACAGGACGTATCCTGAACTATACCCAGCCCCAACGATCCAAAAACCTCTTCCTATGCCATGCTGCCTCTTACGCTATTGAGTTGCCTCTCCCGCAGCCAGGCTTCACAAGGCAATTAGTGACAGAGGAGATGACATCATCTCATATGCAACATCTGGCAAAAAAGAAAGAAATGGTGAGATCCACCCTGAAAATTGCTGGTCTGCAATGTAGTTAATCTCATAGACCACAATGATCTCAAGAGTAAGGCGATAAACGAAGAGGTAAGGAAATATATTACTTGGGAATTGTCACTCCTCTCCACATGTCCTCAGAACTGCCTAAGACACCACTAAAAGTGTAGCCTGGGCCTCAAATTCCTGTGCTGCAAGCAAGCATCTCTGCCAGCAAAACCCAGCTTGCGACTTGCCGAAATTCCCCACTGACAAGGGCTTCAGCCGCTGACTCTTCTGAGCAGCTGATACATTCGCATATTGTATAAAGGAAGATGACAAGCCTGATACCAAGTTTACACTCGTGAAATGTAATCAGTCTCAGCAGCATTGTTTCTGACTTCTCTTATAGCAAACAAAGGTTTCTGGGCCGTGTCTTAAACTGCAGTGACGCACAGGACATTCATTACCCTCTTTCTAATGTTTTCCTTAAACACAGCTTAATAGGCCACTTCATAATTGCACTGTGGACTTACAGCATTATAACTGACAATAGCTTTCAACTTAAAGAAACTATAAGAGGCTCTGAGATGGTATTTATTATTCAAGAAATACTCAAGACTAATAAACGTATCCTTAATACTAATATAGCTGCAAAAGTTAATGCATGAAAAATAACTATTATGAAAAGTATTATCAATAATTTTAGGAATAACGTACATGCATAATGAATGAATTTTGCCCAAGGGTAATAGCTTGCATCTTGGCCTGATTTAGTATGGAGAAACTTTGCATTATAATGAAAGGCAGAATTATCACATAGTATAACTGCTAGCTTTATCACTGCTTGGTAAGATCCTAAAACTGTCATCAAAATGTTAAAATTACACTCACTTAAATGATGTCTATAACACAAAACTATGTGCATGTGGATTTATTGCCCTCAGAATAATGTGAACAACTTCACCATCACTGATTTGCAGAACGTTAATTATTCTGCTATAAAGATATACATCAAAATAAAACAAGATGGCACTTTAAAAGAGGGTAGGCTTGGGGAAGAGACTTCACCAAATATGCTGTCTTGATTTTAAGCATGGATGAAATGATTTAATTTTCATTTGAAAGGTTTGGGGTTTTCCTATTTAATTTCTCTGGTATTTTTTGTAAATGACACTGGCTTAGGCTACTAAAGCATAAAGGGTTCTTCATTTCTGAGAACTAGATTTGATTTGTTTTTTTAAATGCCACAGTAAGAAGTTACAAGTGACTTCTTTGCTTTGGGAAGAAGTTCAAGTTATACAGTGCAATTGATCCCTGAGGAATGACTGAAGAGTGACTCTCTCTTCAGAGAGTAACTCTGCACATACCCAAATCAAATGGAATAATAAAATGGAGTTGCTTTATAGACAGAATAAATGTATTGGGAAAATAAGTGAATGTTATGTAGACACTGTTATACTTAAGTTTACCGTAGACGATATATGCTCAGCACAAACCATTACATCTCTAGCAAGGTTCTGCTACTATGTTAAAGATTTTATTGCAGATTGCCAGTAAATCTGTTTTTCATCATCAAATACCATTTAATTGCATACAATGAGTCTTATTAATGCACAATATAGCAATGTATTAAATTATATGGGCCCATAAGGGATTACATAAAATAGGAACACTGTATTGTTCATCAAAACCTTTCTCCTTATACTTCACACTTACCAACATTATTTAATTAAAACTATTTGTTAGAAAGAATAAATCTAATCTAGCCTTATCTTTAGAGAGACTTCTGTGTAGCCTTTAAGGTCCTGATTCTGCAAGGATCCCTCTACCCTTTCACATTTCATTTTAAGGTCTTGGATTTTTAAGATTTTCACACTCACAATTCAGCAAACACAAACATTTGCAGATATGAAGACTGGAACAGAAATAATAGCTCATACACTAAGTGCCTTCCTCCATCTTGTGTGTTAACAAATTTGTTTAAGTAATTTTCTAACGTTGACAAAACTATAATGCAATATATATAAAGTGCTGGAAACTGGGGAAGGAGGCGCATGGATGTGCATATAGTTTGCTTGTTTAGTGGCAACAAACTAAAAATAAAATTAAAATAACAGTTGACAGGAATTTTCACATTACCAACCTCAGTAAAATCCTGGAGGAAAAGTCAATCTGATAGAATATTACTAATTATTTATTGGTGGTTGTTATTAAGACATTGTGGAACCCTCAGATATATTTGCAGGGTACCTGATCCAGAGGCCATGAGGTTGTCTAGTTTTTCCACCAACTTCGAAGGGCTTTCACCTCTTTGCCTTACATTTATAGGACTAGGACAACTGTGAATCAATTAATAGGTTGTAAACTACTCCTCGACTCCACCCTAGTCCAAGTAGGATTTACCTTATATCCTCTAACAGGAAATATTTCAGCTCCAAAATGAACTCAGTTCTGTTGCAACTCATTAGAAACTATATCCTTTTTCACAAAGTGCTCAATTCTGTAAGATCCAACTACATTTCTCTTTAAAAAAAAGAAAAAAGATAAGCATCTCTGCTGTATTCATCTCAGGCAAATTAGTTTCTTCAAAAACACATGAGTATATTGGCAGAAACACTTGGAAATGATTGCTGAAGAGGAAGGTTGCATGGGGTACATCTTCTAAGACATTGAAGAATGGAAGCAAATGGGAGTGAATGAACAAATTAATGATTAAGGAAGATTTTTTTTTTATTTATTTATTCTGGAAGCTCTGTCCAGCTTGGCCTCCCAGGTTCGAGCAATCTTTCACTGTCAACATATGCCATGAGATTGATTCAATTAAGATTAGCGGCACTAGAGAAAAAAAGTGGCATGGTTTACTTTTGATTAGTATTGTCTTTACTCCCATCTCACAGTGGCTGTGACCCCTACAACCAAGATAGTTTAAATATATCAGATGATGAAAGTAAATAATTTGTCCAGTATGTATAAGCACAAGACGAAACAAGCTTAATTGCCACTTATATTTTAGATGGTTTTATATCTTTGTAAGGATTCTCCTTTCCATTTCACATATTGAATTTAATTTACTTATGATTAACTCTTACTCGTATCTAAAATAGTGGCAATGGTACAGTGCTGGAAAAAAGGGGCAGGGTGCTGAATACAGTTTACTGCATGAAGTAGTGTAATTCCCAATATAATTACCTTTGAAGGTGGATTAGTTTCTATCCCTCCTGCATCTGAAGTGCTTTAAGAGTATATAAAGGACACTTAGTTGCCATATCACACATTAGCAGGTAGATTACATTTGAAAATTAGCTAGATACTCAGGGTGTTCATCTCCCTGCTGTCACCAGCATGGCCTACATTTTCTGCCAGTACAAATGGGATAAACTGTGTTGAAAACAATAGAACCAGACATACTTACAGTAGGGGAGAATTTGACGGAAAGCCTGGGGTTTTTTTCCTTACATCAGAATGAAGTAGGAAGGTAATTCTCATATTATCCATTCTAGAGAAAAATGGTATGGCATTTTTTCTATTTTTTACAGTCTCCTAGGACACAGAGAGATGAACTCACTTAAATCAGACAGGTATCCTAGGCTTCATGGTAACACAGATAATAATAGGTAAAGGAGCACCATTTGCTGGTGTGGTTATGTTTTTGTCATTGTATAAAAAGGCTTTATTCAGTTCAACAGAATATACCATAAATTTAGTACACAGTGTACATAGGTACAGTGCCTTTACATTTCTAGAGCTATCTCTAAATTAAAGGTTAACTAATACATTTATTTCAATTAAAAACAAAGAGAAAGAACAAAATCTCACCTCTAACTATCATAACACAAAAACTCTGCAGACCAATATAACAAACAGCAGCTTTTATGAACATTGTCTTGGCCAGCAAAGGCCTGATTCTGACGCAGCAGGGAAGTTTCCCCTGACTTATGTTAAGATTTCAATCATGGCACAAAGGTTTACTTAGTAAAAGGTACTTATTTGCACTCCCAGTGTTTTATAGCAACATACATAAATCACAAGTTTTTTTCCTGAGATACCTGGGGCAGGATCCTTGTCTGGATCCATGCCAAATAATACTGGTCGAGGGTTGATGGGTAGAGGACATGAACATAGCCTTTTATCTTTGCCCCAAATTCATATTCCAAACCAGTCTCAGCAGTGAGTGTAATGAAATCAGAAGTCTCAGTTCAGTCCCTAGTGGCATTAGTTCACATTATAAAATCATTACACATCATTTGACAATGTTGTGCACTGTTAGCATAGAGAAGAACTTGTTCTGTGTCTCTGGGGGGGGTGGTCCCCACAGAAAAGATCAGGTTTGTGTGTGATGAGGAGGTGCAGCGAGGAGTGCAGCTGGCTGGTTGATAATGAGCACTTTGATGTTTAGCGTTTTGAGTCCCTTAACACTCATCAAGACCAATATTTGTCAGAATACAAAAAGGGAAAAAAGTCAAATTGTTGTTTTCTAAAAGGGCAACTGAGTAACATTTACCTAGTACAAGTTTAAAGGGAAATTCAGATGTTGGAAAATACATGGAATCTATTAAAACACCTTTGTCTATTGCTATTCAAAACATCTTTGACGCTATGCTGGAACTTCAATGTAGAAACGTGGACGTTTTCCTATTTCTTTTCTTTTTTCCCTTTTAAAGGCAGATTTACAGCATAACATCTGATCTCACATACTTGTCACCGTGATACTCTCCAAAGGCCCTGAAAGACAATGGAACCTTCCAAGTCAAGCTAAAGAGCGAATGTTTGCAGACTTGGCGTTTAACTACGCATCTGGGGGTACAGGAAAACACAGACAGAACATGCCTCAGTTCACAGCCTCCCCAGCAGAGAGTGGCCTGTTTGTAGCCCACTTGCACAGCTTGCAACACCATATCTTTAATTACTAGGGAAGAATCCTACCTTTAATTGTAGTTGAAAAAATAAGTCTCTTTGCAGGACACAGAGCATGTTCTTTCTCACGTGAGATGAGCTGCAATTGTAATTGGAATATAAAGAAGCAAGGACAAATCACTAAGCAGTTAATTAGCTCTGCAGTTTTAGTTAAAAGCTACATTGGCTTTTCAGTCATGGAAAAATCACCGTTCCCAAGAGCATGGCTGGAACTATCTGGACAGCTGTTAGAAAACCCAGTCCCCAGGGGTCACCTACAGCATCATGACTGCAAAAACTAGGGATGGTAAAGCTGGGTGGAAGCCGTCGACTATCTATAGCATGTGTACCTTCTCATGTGTTGGTCCCATGACGACTTAACCGATGCAAGTCAGGACCAGACAGTTGTCCTGTCTAAGCCCCGAGCTCCTGTCCTGTGCCTCCCTGCTCCTCTAGTGGGATGAAATGGCTCAAGAGGGGGTCAGACAGGAGCCAGGGCCAGGACCATGCTGGGGAAAGAGGAGAGGAGCACAGCAGCCCTGCTTCGACAGGTCTAACTACAGCAGAACCACCCCCTTACTAAGCTACATATTGTACAATCTTGGTTCTGGCCTAACGTAAGCATTACAGCAATTTAAGTGATTTACAGTAGACTGCGAGGCCTGTTGTCATATTCCTTGAGAGAACAGAGGACTTTGGGTTGGAAAGCGTAAGTTTGGATCTCAGTGGTGGCCATCAGCCTAGGGCCCACAACACCCATGGCTCGGGCCTTGAACACCATTAGCTTCTGGATTTAGAGGCATTTTCATTAAGCAAGTTGCACTTCCTTCTGGGGTCATCCAATTCTCAAGTTCTCATTTTATTTGGGCTTTTGCCTCATTTTCGATATTTTCTTTTACTTTTATTTTTAAGACTAACGTTCTGATACCGTCTCAGTACTCAAACAGCCTGGGTTTTAAATAAAGCACCACTTACACTGACGCAATAAAATCAGGAGACCTGACAATACTAGATGTGCTTTAGGTAACTCTAAGCAGGTTTATCCACTGTTCACTTCAGCGTAAATACTTTCAAAACAAATTAAGGAAGCATATTAAAGAAATGATTGTTCCAAATTGTTCCAAGCCTCTAAACGTTTCTGCTTTAAATTGCTTCTCCGGCAGCTGTAGTCTGGGGAGGGGGGGAACGGGTCCTGGAGATATCTGGCTTCATTCACCATTCACTCTTAAATGGTGTAACAGTTTTATGGCCTTTCCCTAATGATCACCCATTGTGTAGTGGATTGCCAATCAAGGATCACTTAATGACAAAACAGAATAATTTAACCCCTATTCAAATGACAATGCCCAGAATTGCCCACGTAAATGTCTTGACACAGCAGAGTCGTACAGAAAGTTTTTCAGCTGAATGAGGTAAATAACATTAACAAGCTATTATCCCGTAGCTCTTCCTCGCCAGTTACAAAAGACTGACCTTTGAACTTTGAACTTTTTCTTTGACTGATCGTGACCATTACAACATTTGTGTTAGTCATTTAAAACTGCAGGTGTAGCCACTTACAATACCTAATAAAACGTGCAGGCTTCAAGGGAGGAGAAACTCGGGCTCACAGGAACAAAACTGCAAGAATTAGTAAAGGCATTTCAAAAGGATTAATGTCCCGTAATTCTCTCGCAGCCATGACAGGCCTGACAAAGTATGTCCCTTTGCTTCCCGTGCCCCGCTGAGGACAACTTCTGTCCACTTTTGCAGCCACTGCCGGAGCCGGGCACCTCTGGGCAGCAGCTGGCTGGAGCGCTCCCGCACCTGTACGGCTGGGCCTGCTGCTCCTCCGCCTTTCCCCCTGAGCTGTCGCCCATGATTCCAGTGTTTCAGACACCGGCTCTCACCAGCCATCTGGTTCTAAGGTTACTTTGAAAAACGTCGCTTGGGTTGCTACAGCACGCAGCTAGTCCTGAAAAAAAAAATTAACATTGCACTGCTCTATGCAAGTACCACCAAGAAACAAGTGCACGTACGTAGCGTGCTCATTCGTAGCGTGCTCATCCAGTCAGGGAAAGTTAACACTATCGCTTCGTTTAGATGACTGATCATAAGCTTATGAAAAAGATGAAACGAAGTGGTTGCACATGATAACAAGAGATGAGAATCGATGGGCAGGAGGTCTGTAAATACCTGCTATTTCAGTGGAACTTCTTGGAACAGACTTAGGAAGAGAGGAAGGATTTTCAAATCAGATAAGACTCCTAAGGATCTGCAACAGGGCAATGGACATTTTAGGAGCCACACAGATACTAAAATTAGTGAATGCATTGCTTGCTTTAAACCACAGCGTGGGGTTTATTGAGCTGACACAGTGTACAAGGCAACTGCTCTGCACCTTGTTCCATGTCTTTGAAAGTGAATGGAAAGACAACTTGCATAGCATCCAAAACACGTGCTACGCAGTTCCAGGACAGCAAGGTAAGCACCTCACAGTTTCCCTGTGATCTTTACCCTTTTTTTTTTTTTTAACTGAAACCAATTAAAGGCAAGTGCAAAAATAAGTAAAACGCTATTAATTTTTATTTGAAATTTTTAAATAGAATCACTTCTGTCATTTTATGACTCTTGTGTTTACTTACTAAACACATTCAAATGATTTGATTTCACTGTTTTTCACAGAAGGTGAATTTAAAAGGCAAATCAGTACAACACAACCACTTATTGGAACCAGATTTTAAATTTGCACAGTACTTATAAGGCTCGCCTTACAAGAACAGGCACAATATCTTCTGATTTATTTGGACAGTCTGAAATAAGCCACCTACATTCCAGATCAAAGTTTCACAATTATGATCAATTCAGTGAGGAAAACATGCACAATGTATTTGTCCAGTAATAAAGACATTTGAACACAGTTGTAGATATACTGCAATTACCAGAAGAAGGTAAGTTGATCAAATAAATTTTTCACTTTGAATCATTCATCTAGCTCTACTTTAAATAATTGAAATAATGACTTTATTACTGCTTCAAGTTGAAATAATATCTAATAATGTAATAACATTTTAGATAATTAGTATGTAACAGGAGCTAATCTAATGGAAGAAAAAAAATTATAAAATAGATACATAAAAAATGATTATGTATAGCCACTGAACATCACAAACCTCGAGGGGAGTTTGGGAATTCTAAACCTATATTGTTTTAAAAAAAAAAATTTTTTGCCATCTTTTCTAATGATGCCTCAAAAAAGCAGACTGCACCCTGACCCCATCAGAAAGGGCATGCAGATCTGCTCTCTTGAGTCTTGAGTAAGTCCTGAGACTTACTAGCTACTGTAGTCACACGTACGTAAGTATTGTGAAAAAACCAAGGCTTCATACCTAATAACCAACCAGGTAAGTCCTAAAGACCTGGTCATGGAAACCCAAGCCAGAACCAGAGATGGAGTTCGTGTCTTCGTACATAAATACTCAGTCACTCAAATTAAACTATCTCTCTGCGATGTCAGAATGGATGGCCCACGGATCCAAATGGGGATCAGCAGACCTGCCTTTTTTAGTCACTACTTTAAATAAAGGACTAGTCAGGAGTGTCCAAAAATCTATGAATCCTCAGCAGGTTATCTGAATGAGATGGTCTTTATCGTGAAAAAAGACACAAATCCACCTTGATGATAAACGCATTTCTGGCAAGTTCAGTAGAGATGATAAAGGAAGAAGGAAAGACACTTTTTTTTTTCTGAGAAGAAACTGGATGTGTGTTCCTAGGCAGGCATGTCACTGCCTCTGTGCTTCCTCTGCGAGGAGAAAATACTGCAGCATTAGAGCTACCAGGGCAGCTGGGCCAGACACAGTTCCCATGCAGAACTTCCCAGCTGCAATGCAGTTAGTAAATCTGGACCTCACTAACATACCGCACGCTTCGATGAAGAGAAGAGAAAAAAAGGCTACAATGCAATTGCACTGTTGACTGATTCAAAACCAGGAATTTCCCACAGTCTCTGGTGTAAAAGTATCGATCTCCAGTAAGGAACGGAATCCCACTGCCTCTGTTTTCTTCCCATTTTTCATTAGCTTTCTTGTGTTTAGTATAAAACACACCCACACAATGTACCAGAATTAATTACGTACCTCACAGAATAGGCTGGGTACTTCAAATAATTGCCTACAGCATCCCTGACATGACTAGCGAAGAACTGAAGGAGAAGGACAAAGCAAGTTTTTAAAGAAATCTGAGCTTATTCTATAGGGGGATGTCACTTCAGTTGTCAGTTTTGGAATAGACATACTGGACACATCAATATACACGGTGTGTACGTTGAAGTGCTTTCTTTTAGGGAAAAGAATCAAAAGAGAAGTTTAGGGAAATACCAAATATTTAAAATCACTTAAAGCCCCCAGCTCCACTACGAGACAAGCCCAAACCACTCTCTCTTCTAGCAGGGCTCCCTCCATTTCCCCGGAATCCCCCGTTACGGCTTACTCAAACTAGCTGGTGTCAACCACAAACACCGACCGCGAAGCCCCACGACGTAACGCTCCAGCTTACTGCAGGGTGAGGACACATACCGTCGCATACGGATCTGACATTTTCTTATCTCGGGCCTTTTGCTGTTGACATTTGTCACCAGTTCAAAACTTATTATAGCCACCCTCTCCGTTTAAATTTACAGACAGGTTTTAATTAAGGGGGGGAAATGTGTTTATCTCCTTCAAGCAGCGCCCGGGTTTCAAGCATTTGTTATCTCCGGTGTGAAATTCAGGCTGACAACAATCAACGCTTCCCACGCCCGCGGCTCCGCGCCGCGCCGCGCCGGCGGCCGGCCGGGCAGCGGGTCCGGGAGCGGGTCCGGGAGCGGGTCCGGGCGGCAGCCGGGGCTGGCAGCCTCCGGGGCCTCCGAGAGGTCCCGGCCCCGCGCTGGGAGCGGCGGGCTGTCCGGCACTGCTGCCTGAGTGAAGCCGTGCCGAAACGAGCGTGCGGAGCAAGTCCGCCTGGGCTCCGGGAGGTGGGTCCGTGGGACCAATTCAGCGTCGGAGAGTTACGTTAACGGGAGAGAGTTTAACTGAGAGTAAACAGTAGCACATTAAGGAGCAGTAAACACAGCAACGGGGACTAAAAGCCTGAGTAGTCAGTCACGGATGTGGCTGCCCCGGTGCTTTTCATTAACGATCCCCCCGCCCGCACCTTCCGACGGCACCGTTCGTCGTCTAAAGGCACCGCTTCCTCTTCCAGCTCCCGCCCCAGCGCCCTCCCAAGGGCACGGCCGCGCCGCCGGCGGCGGGGTGCGCGGCGGGGTGCGCGGCAGGCTGGGCGGCAGGCTGCGCCCGCGCCGCCGGAGCCCCCGGCCGCCGCGGCGGCGCCACGCCAGCTCTGCGGCCAGGGCCGCCGGCGTGGCACGGAACGCTGCCCGCCGCCGGCCCCCACGCCCGGAGAGGGACGGAGGCGGCCGCAGCGGCCCCAGGAACTCGATCGGCCGGCACGGAGGGCTTGCTGGACACCCGGATTTTTTGTTTAAATAATGGTGCGCTTCTTCCTTTAAAATTGCCGCCTGACTAAACGCGCGTGTCACGCGCCCGCAAACACCCAGGTCTGGGCAGCCTGGGTACAGGCGATTTGGGAACGAGGACTTGGTAGGCATGAACGTTTACCCAGATTGCGACTGCCCTGAGCAAGGTGCTTCGACTTCCTGGAGGTAAATCTGAGGGAGTCAGAGCAGTTGCCTACCACGACCACTGTGCCTTAGTTTCCTCCTTCACAAAATGGGAAGAGTTCGATTCGTGTGAGCAGGAGGCTGTGGGATTACCTGCAGATCCCGTGAAACACGCACACCAGCCGAATAAACTATATGAGGGGAGATGCCGAATTCGTGTTCGTCGTTTTGTTTCTTCGTTTTCCCTTTACTCCCGTTCTCATTGCTTATTGATTTTTGTTTCCAGCTGACATACGAGCAACAGCCTATATTAAGACAACAGCAGCTGAAGCATGAGTAAAGTCAACATCACTATATACCATTAAGAAATCTGCCGTTTGATGATATATGTTTACCCCTCCAAGAAATGCCTTAGGAAAATGCAACCGCTCCTGAAGGGGGACTAGTACGAGGTGGGTGGGCTTCAAAAAATGCTTCTCTGCATGATATGCAGTAGGAGAATCCCTTTCAAAAACAGTGAGATGGATGAGCTGTCATCGACCCACTTCATACCCTGCTTTGCAAGACACTCGTAAAATGGGCAAAGGACAGTTCTGGTTTGTTCAACGCAAGATAAAAATGCACGAAAGGTGATTGACATGAAGAAACTGGAAGTGTGGTAAACTACTTTAAACTACATACGCTTCTGGAAGCACTGATCTACTAGAATAACTCAGTCGTGTGTATCGTCTAGCTGCTGAAAGACTAACCACCGCTTTAAAACAATTGAAATCCCTATATATTGTGAGTATAAGCTTTTAATTAATTTGCCATATTACATGTATCAACAGCTAGACAGAACTGGAGCTTAACAGCAATTTATCTTCAATCTGGCTTTGAAGCCAACACAAATATTTCTTCATTTCACCCTGCTTTTGACTCACTATATAAGTATAAGCAAAAGGCCCCAAACCACTGCTGGCATTAACATCACAAAAGGTGTAACCTGGTTCAGATCAGTGGCACTGACTCTCCTTGTGCCAGCAATGAACTGGGATCCCTGTCTTCACTTGTGGCACTCTGCAATTAAAAGAATTTGACGTAAGAATAATTATGAATGAACTCATGAGACTCTCACACGAAATGACACAGGCAACAGGCTTGCATGGGCCAAGGCTGCGTTTTGATTGCTAGGCAGAGACCTTCTCGCTTTCCCATTAAGGAAAATGAACTGTGCTTTCTCACCAAACCTACATGCACCACGCAAATCCTGCACAAAGGTTCCTGCTGAGGTGCTCCCACTTCTCCTGAACCCACAGTGGAACAGGAGCCTCTCTGCTCTGTGCTGACAGCAGCTCCCTCCCACAACACAAGCTATGGAGGGGACAAGGCTCCAGCTGGGCTTCTCTTCCTCCACGAGTAGGACACTCTCACCAATGCTACTAGCAGTGCAATTAAACAGGGAGGATTAAAAACAAAACAAAAAAACAGGACCAGATGACACCACCACCCCCCCCCCCCAAAAAAAGGGGGGGAAAGAAGGAACATGTGAGGGAATAATGGACTTCCCTGCTTATTCTGTCCAAGCTTTTCTGTTGAGATTGTCACCAAGAACATTACCAGTGTTTTGCGCTGGTGAACACAGGCAACCACCTACTTTCACTTGGCCATTGCATTAGCATTATACAAACAGGGCTCTTAGCCTAGGCTTGATGTGAGTGGGTAAACGAGGAATTCCCTCTATCTTTTGCCATTCAGCCCCATACAAGTATTAATAAGGCAAATCTCCAAAATCCAGATGCTCAAACCTGAGGAATGTTTCCAGAAGGGCAGAAATCTTCACCAGAGACAGAGACTCAAGTGAAAAGAGAGAGAACCTTCCCGAGACAGCCGGTCCATATTTGTATTCTCCAGTTTATTCAGTCTTCCTCTGATTATTTCATTAGCTTTTCACTTTTTAATGAGTGTAATCCCACAACTCCCCAAGCATGCACACTACACAGCCTGTCCCTAGAAATTATCTCCCTCTGCCTTTTATAAAAGCTCTCTCACAAACAAACAGACTGCTCCATGCTGTACACACATATCCATCTAACTAACACAATTTGCCAATTTGCCAAAGGGCAAAAAACTCTAAGCTCCCTTTATTTGCCTTGCTGCTGAGTGATCTCAGCCCCAGTGACTAAGAGTCAAGCAGCGAGCTGTGGGGAGATGCCATGCCGCAGCTAAACTCACCTCAGCTGCAAGCAGCAGAGCTGCCATCTTGCTAATCAGCTTTAATTTAGCTGTCTCACAGCTTCATAAGTAAATAAAGACTTACTTAGTGTCAGAAATATCAGTATTTAACCGTAGAGTTAAAAAAGTATGGTAATTAAAAGAGTGCCACAAGTCACAGCTCTGTGCAATCCTAACAGATTGTAGGGTTTGCCTTTTTGAACCTCTCAGCACGTTTAGAAACTTGAGTAAAACAACAAAAGGTGTTAATAGCTTTAAGGGGAGCACCATGCTGATAGATTACCCATTATGGTTATCCACTCACAGCGAAATGGCAAATAGGTTTGATCAATTCGATTTTAATGTAAAGTGGAACTTGAAAAAAACAGCAATGAGCAAAGAGAAGACCTTTTGTTGCTAATGTGTCTGAAAAAAGCACTTAATTGAGGCCATAATAATATTAGCAGTTATCACCATCAATAATTCAGCCTTATTTATTACTACATGGTAAAGTTCTGTCAAACAGGAATCGTTCGGGTTTTGTTATACATGTTGACACGAAGCTAGCTGTTGGATGATTGGTATATATTTCACCAGCTGCTCAAAACTGCGGGATAGCAAGAACTAATGATACTCTTTCTTGGTCCTTGCATTACACAATAGTTAATTTGCTGTATGCAGAAATATACGTTACAAATATAATAGTGCCACATAAAGTATGCGTAATAAAAAAAGCATTATATCTGAAACAGTGACTGACTAATCTTGCCTGAGCTATCTGTCATAAGGAAAACAATTTCAATTCCTGCATGATTTAGTACTCCTGCAGCAGGAGAAACATAAATTCTGCCTCTTCACACAGCTCTCGTCACCTGTGATTAGTTATCTTTAAAAAATCTAAACGAACGTATAATCGTACAATTATAGATGCTAACTCCAGTGTTAAAATTTAAAATGTATTAGTCTCGTAAAATGCCTCATTAATCTCTGGGTCTTAAAGGACATACTTGTCCGGTAATGAGCCAAATGCAGGAAATATGTGTGTGATGGTGGATGGGGGAATTTAGCTCGTAAGTTTGGGGGTTTTTTTTAACCTTAGAATAATTTTATTCCTACCAAATCTGTTTACCAAACACAAAGAAGTTGTCAGTGACAAAGTCAGTTGTAGTTCTCTGGTCATTAACTATGGAAATAAGCTGATTTGAAGAGATTAGTTTTCGCTTATACACGATATTCATGGCTTTATAACAGCTATATAATTACTGACTGGAACTGCAACCAGAAAGGTGGGGCAGGAATATTGATCTCTCCCTGTCTGCTAATGACCCCTTCTCCCCTGCGCTGATGGCAAGAAGCCTTCTATTAAGCTTTTACCACCTTTCGAAAGAAAGAAAGAAAGAAAGAAAGAAAGAAAGAATATAAAAGAAAGCTTATAGGGGCACCTGTGAAAAACAAAGCCTATCCCACTTAGGGACTGTCAGGCGGTGGCATTAGCCGCTGCAGCGTGCGGTGCTGGCAGTTCGGAAGCCCAAATTTGGGGGTGGAGCGAGTAGCACGGCGTGGAGAGCAGCAGCGAGTATGCGCAGGACGAGGTGATGGATGCAATCCCTAAGCAGGAGGGAGCCGGCAGCCCCTCGGAGAGCTAATCCACTTGGCAGCGGTGAGATGGCTCCTTGAAGGAGCTAAAGTAGACTGACACAATGGCCTGCGAGGCATTAAAATGTAGGAATTAAAAACTGTTAAATTGCACAGAGGGATTCTTAACCTCAGCCCTTTGGCAACACAGTGATGTTTCTTCCCTTTTCTTCTCTCTCGCCCCTTCTTGAAAGTGCCATACGCAGTAGATTTATTTTTTTTCCAGATGCCTCGCTGAACAGACCTCACTAATTCTGGATGCCAGTTCCTTGCCGTCCACAAACGCCGTTAGTGACGGCTATAAAGCGTCTGAACGACTGCCTCAAAAAATAATCTCGCCTTCTGCTCCTCGCCGTGCTGCCCCTCTCCCGCTCCCCTCCCGCCTGCCCTATTCAATAGCCAGGCTGGCCGTATCACTCAAAAGCACATCTGGATTCATAGATTTGAACCTTTTGATCCTGCAAATGTAACAGCTCCAGACAAGCCTTTCTTTGCAATTGGGGCTGTGCAGATTCCCCACCCAATTTGAATGAGAAAGGTGAGGCTCTGCGTTGTTTAAATGGACAAGCAAATGTTCAAAACGATTTTAAACTGTGGACCATTATTGTTTGCCCTGGAGCTTAAGTGGATGTGGTTTTGTTTTTTTTTTTTCTTTTTCTTTCCCTGAAACACAAGTTATCCTCAGGCTCAACAAACTGACATGCGGTTCCTGACAATAATAGGGTATCACTCAGCCAGTTTGTAGAGAGCTGCCAAAACAGACTCTTCTTCCCTAGCTGGTGGGTTGGTTTGAGGTTTTTGTTGTTTTTAAACAGCGTGACATTTTAAAAGTTATTAGAGTATTAATGCTGCTTTTTAATGAATAAAGCTTTATAAAACTACTGATATGGAATTAACATAAGTTTACCTCTGAATGCAAGTCTCTCTTTTTTTCTATTTTACTATCCATTACCTCATTAAATCAACACTGAAAAAGACTAGCCTTGCCAAATTTCTCACTGCACATTCAACTGTTTGCCCATGACAGTATTTGAATGTGCTTATTATTTCTAGTAAAGCCCTTATCATTTTCACTGTGAAATTTAAATCACCCTGATCCAACTCTTCTTAGCTAAAGTCAGCTTTATCAACCACAAGAGATGTGGGATTTTAAAAAGATCTGAGTAAATTCACATTGTTTGGATAAACTCATTCAGGGGGTTCAGCAAATGAAAGCTGAAATAGATATGTATTCCAAGGAGGTTATGGACTGCTCAAAACCAAAGAAGTTAAAGCATAATTTAAAAAAAAAATTAAAAAAAAAAAAAAAGGAAAGAAAAAAGTTAATGGTATCAGTATCTTTTTAATGAGGGCATTCGCAGCCCAGGTTTTGAACTGGTATTTCTGTGCCTCCACAATAATTCGGGTGAAAAGTAAAAAAAACCATTAAACTGTTTAGACAAAAATAATTTTTTTCTCTACAATGCACTCTGCTATGTTATCTGGTCAGTGTTGCGCTATCAAAAATGTTAAGGGCTGCATTTATGCATTATCCCACAATTTAAGTAACTGTATATCATGTATATTTAAAACCATCCCTCTGTAGTTTTAATTATCTCAGTCTGCAGGGACAAAACGCAGCTCCCATGCCTGAGACCGAAATGAAAGTGCTGCACGCTGACAGCTAAGATGTCTGTCCTAGCTTGTTGAGATTTCCTGTAAAATTTGCATTGAAAAGGCAGCTTTAAATATACTTAAAATAAAAAGAGCATTTGCATCTAATTTGCTACACTTGCAGTATTAAAGTTTTATCTGAATAAAGACATGTCAAATGGATTTATATAGTTAAGCTGATAGCTTTTAAAGTCAACACAGTAACATCAGCTAAATTCAACAAAGTAATGGCAGCAGCTAATGGCATTTATTAGTTTATCATCATTTACTTAAAAACCATAACACAGATCATTTTATTTTCACATTACTGTTTGTGATTCTTTGACTCAGTTTGTATTGATGCAACAAATTATGGCAGAAACTGACATTTATCTAACAGAGTTTTCCAAGCTATAAATGTTGGCTTTAGCAGGAAGCAATTGAACACTTGCCACACAATGGTTTGAGCCATGCTAGAAACAACCATCTTCAAATAAACACATTTGGCAACCATTTTAAAATACGATTGTTGCTTGTCTGATAATGACAGAAGGGTTTTTGTTACTGATAAGGCTCTTACTACAAACCACTGCCTATGTAATCTACAGCTTCATCACATAAAGTGCTAAGCACATTCACCCCAACTCAGTAAAGGGCTGAAGCATTAAGCTTTGTTTTAAAGATATGCATAAAAGCAAGCAAGTCTTTTTACAGCAGTTCTCTTTCGCAGATGTCAAAAAACTTCACAAGAGAGACCATCACTGCTTACACAGATGGAAACTGAGGCTGAGAGAATCCAGATCACGCCCAGTGCTGCAGTGGGGACTTGATGATGTGCGTCCCAATTTAGCATTCTGCGCATTATGTTTTACTGCCACCTTATGCTCCTGTTGACTTCAAAGTGTCATCACCACTTGCCCAGACTTCAGTGGAGCTACTTGCCAAAAGCACATGCTTATGATAAAGATTTTTGGAGGGGTCTGAATGTTACAGAACAGGCTTTTGACTCTAAGTCCATGGTAAAAAGCAGGGCTTATGAATTATACTCTCAGTTCTGCTATAGCTTCCTGTTTCCCCCTCTTTTTAATAATAATTACCGAGGCCTAAAAATTTACCAGGAAATACTAAGCAATATTTTATTGCCCCCATAAAAACTAGGCACCCATACAGTTTGATCTGTAAATATTTTGGGTGCGGACACCTACATGTCATCACTCAGTTTTACAACTGCATTTGAAAATGACATCAAAAGTTTCCAATCATGAGATCTACTCTCCTCCTCAGTGACATCTACGCCTGTTCTTCAGTGGAAGAAAAAAACCCAACTGAGTTGGAGATAGGGTTTATTTTCAGAACTATGCACGGAGGTCAACTTTCTTGCTAATGGGAGGCCCATGTCTAATTCCCCATGTCATACCCTAAACCTTTAATTCCAAAGAGATCACCAGCTTCTCTCTTTTTCTTTTTTTTGGTAGCAAGGCAGTATTCCCAAGAAAAGTGAAAATCACAAGTCACATTTGGCAAGAATTTGAAATGATCATGCTTTTTTCATGCCATTTATTATAATTCTCCCATACCAATGGGCTTTGTTCTACTGTGTCCTTACCCTGAACTCTGGCTTCTATTTCAGCACACATTTGTAATTCCCTATCCCTGGGCTGAAGAGCACAAACCTCTGGCTCACCAGAACAGCCTGAGACAGCTGGAGCGATAGATTCTGAGGCATACTCATCCTTCTTGAATCGCCATCTCACAGCTGGCCAACTTTCTTATGTGTAACTGCTGGATCGGGCAAGAAGGAGTGAGAAGGAACTAAAAATTGTATTGACCTTCACTTGAAGCCCCAGTCTGGCCTCATTCAATTCAATAGGAATTCTGTTCTTATTTTAACAGCAGCTGGATCAAGTATTTATAAGGTTTTTATTTTATTGAAGATTACTGATGAAAAGCTACTGCAAAAATTTAGTTGGGAAAAAAAAAAAGAGTTGACTAAAAACATTATTTCTTTTGCTGTATAGGCTCTCTTCCTTCAGCTCAAGGAACATAGCTGTAACCTACTAAAAATGCATACCATATTTTACAGCTATTTCAGTCGTGCTGGACAGAGTGACAATCCCAGAAGTTTCCATTGTGCCACAGAGACAAGATGCATTCTCCTTGGAGCTGGAGGGGAGACAGTGCCTCCAGCAAGACTCCTCCAGTGGAGAATATTATGGCACAAGTGTTCTGAAACAAAAGCCCAGAACTAGGTAGCTACAGCACTGCAAACAGCATCAATGTTTAAGAAGTAGGGCAGCTCTAAGGAGGAGAGAGAGTTATATTCAAAGTCAGAGAGAAAAAAAGCAACCTCTTGGTTTTCATCCAAATGCAAATAGAAAGCCAACGCAGCTGCTGAAGAACTGGTTCCTGCCAGCTCCACCTGAGAAACAGGGCATTTTGCACAGTAGTAGTTAGAGCCTCCATATGGCTTTGAGGTACAGCCCCTAAGCAGTTTAGTTTGACCTGAAAATCCCAGGGCATGGGAGAAGTTTCCCACCCCTGATCACAGACATGGGCTGGAGGAACTGTTCTGAGCACTAATCCCTCTAGAGTAACATGAAGCAGAGCAACCTCACTAAGTTCATGTCCTTTCAGTTGCATCTCACTATGTTATGGTGAGTTTTCCTTTTTATTTCAACCTTCTTATACTTCAAACAGCTCATTCCTCACTTGTGCTAGCAATGGCCATTCTCCACTTTCATTCTCCCCCATTGAGGCCCTTCCTACCCCACATAGGAATGAAACAACAGCACCCCAGCTGGTGTCTATACTGTAGCAGGCATGATAATGTCAACCAGATATAGGGCCACATCCTCAACCGATGCAAATTATCCTAACTTCATTTACTTCAGTGGAGCTCTTGGTGTTTTCTATCAGATAAGGATGTGGACTTTAGCATTAATCGTGCGCAGAGCAAAAACCCACCATTTCAAGCTTCATTATGAAACAAGTGCTACATTAGCACTGAGCATGGAAAATCTCAGAATTTCCCTTTAATGATCTTGAAGATTATGTGCAGCAGGAAAGAAGTGGAAAATCTGTCATAAATATCACTGAATATTTTTAATAGCTGAAAGCTAGGCTTTCTTTAACACTCCTGCCTGAAAAAAACCTAGAGACTATTCATTAACTAGGAAGCAAGGGAATTGGTTTGTCATTACACTATGCTTGTGAGACGGAACACAATGAAAAGACAAAGTTCTCAGGCCTGGAGACAGCATAGGCTAGGAAAAAAAGTAGATGGGCAACCAAAGCCATATTAAAATATAGTATGTATAAATATGGAAATTACTCTGAAAAATCTCAGGATGCACTTATTAAATATTGGCTATTGCAGCCTGTTCTTTTCTCAACCTTGGCAACCCTTTTAGTCACTACACATCATCTGACAGCAGCAGGAAATACCTGTGATGGTGACTTGCTTTTCAGTATCTCTCATGACAGCTGGAGACAGCTTGTATGAGTGGAGTCTGCAGTGGACTCCTCCCACGCCCTGATCATGTGTAGTAGGTGCACAGAACACCGTAATTCTGAGAAGGCATCAGAACGCTGCTGCTTGAATTGACTGTTACGGCTTTAACTCTACAATGAAAGAAAACATTCCTCAAATCAACCTTAACCCCATTTTCCAAGCCCTGGTCTATGCTCATGCATTACCCCAGTCTGCTCCAGTACATGTGCATCTCCCAAGAATACTTGAGGTTGGCTTAGTCTTGAAGAAAGACCTTTAACACTGTCCTGACCTCAGAGCAAGAAGTGGAATCCCATTTCCTCTCAAAGCAGCCATGGAGATGGAAGACGTTGCAGCTTTATGCACTGTCTCAGTACGGTCTTATGAGTCTAATCCATACTGACACAAAACCTTGAGAAGTGTCCATGTAATGAGAATAATGCTTGACAGAAGGACACAAAGAACCAGTCAAGAAAGTTGTAGTTGTGATAGTGTTTCTACAAGGAGATCAACTTACTTCCTTAGATGCAAAGGTTGTGCGAAGCAAAACCATCTCTCTTTCACAGGAGCTGGAATTCTGCTATGATTTACGTGTTATTTGCTAAAAAGAAACAAACACAAAATATTGTGAATACGTGTCTTCTATGGGAAAGGATTAACGCAGTAGGTAGTGCTGTATTTCATGAAAGTTTCTAACAGAATGAATGCCCTGGAAAGCTTCACTTGAAAAAGGGAACCAGCAAGTAGTGCAGACTTTATAAAAATTATCAGTTCATTTTTATTGTATTGGGTGACAGAGGAGTTTTTTGCTTGGCTAAAATTTATTATACTCCCAAATTGTGCTGCCACACCTAATTTCACTTGCAATTCTCTACAAAAAAAATCTTTGTATCTCTATTTCCACAAAATTATACCCACCTTGTATCCTTACCCCACAGAAATCTTTGAATGTAGGGAAAACAGCCCTTTTTTCTTTCTTTCACTTATAGTCTGTTAATGGCAAGTTTGCCCTCTTCTTGGAGTCAAACTTTTGCCAAACAAAAAAACCAACAACAAAACCTTTGTGAGAATTAAAGGAATGAATATGCAAACTACACAACCCCAAACAGCCAAATAGGAAGAATAACAATAGAATTGTAATTAAAACATTACCATTCGCTTTATGGATTGATTGCATGCTCCCCTTCGCTTCTCCGTTCTGAACCAGTCTTTCATTTAGAGTTGGAGGGAGCAACAGAAATCTTTTGCTCTCAGCTGCTAACCGGTAAGGCCTAAGACTTACAAAGGAAGTCAGTTCTGTCCATGCATGGCTCGTGAGTGCCCATGTATGTGTTTACTGAAGGATGGTTCCCACAAGCGATTACGTTGCATTTTTGAATACCAAAGATACAGGTCTTGAGAAACTGTTTTACTCGCTTATCACCAAATAATGTGCCAAGTTGAAAAAACTATCTTCAGTGATCTGCTAATCAGTCTTTCCTACTATGGTCTACTCTATTGTCTACATTTGAGATAATGAATATTAAAATTGCACAATTCATCCCATAGGGTGTTTTTCAAATTATACAGAGCACAATAGAATCCCTTCTCTTGCTGTTGAAATTCCACCTTCTTTAGGGTGGAAACACAGGAGATATGGATGAGTGGAACGTAACACTGTGCAGCAAAGAAGGGAGGAGAAATGCATGCCAAATATAGCAGGGCAAACCTATAATCTTACATAAAAATGAAAAGGTCGTTGGATCTTTGCAGCCTAATTTGATACCATCAGCCACTGCGTGCAAAATCAAACATGTCCATGTGTAAACCACAGCTGGCCAGATGTATGCAAACAGAGCAGGTTGCGTAAACAGCAATAAGATCAGCATGCAAGTTACTAAGGCTCGCACATATATTTTGATACATGTGCAAGACAGAAAGGGCTATCTTATACCCATATGAAGAGAACAAGCACATACTTGCATGTTTAGGTCCAAAAGACAATCCTTCCCCTAAACTATAGAATACAGCCCCAGAGAGGTGAAAGGCAACGTCAGCCTGGCTGGTGCTGACCAGATATCCAGCGCATCTGGGAATTTCTAACTTCATGTTTAGATCCCAAAAGGTCTGTTCTCTGGAAACCAGGGAATGACACAGGTTTTCACTGTAGTTTGGTTTTATAATAAATTTATCTCCATTTATTAAATATCAATTCTTTAGAATGGCAAAAATTCAGTAGGCAGTAAGTTTGAACAGAACTTTTTAAAGTGATCCAAGATGGCAAAACTCCTAGTGGGTTTGATGAGAGAACAGGCCCACGCTGAAGATGTGTTTTCAAAGGTTTTAAAAACTTTACCTCAAGAAACTTTGAACTCCAGAATCAAACAGAAAATCTTTTCCAAAAGCCCATCCTGAACCCCTCATCCATTTATAATTAGACAGGCAGAATATTTAGCTCACACTTCCATGCCCTTTTCAGACCAGAAGAGAACCTCTAACATTCCATGTAATAGCCAGAAACTGAGGCTGCTGCCAGTGGGGCAGGTGTGGAGGGTGAGTACGTCCGCACCCTGCAACTTCAGTGGTAGCTCAGCACCCCCTTCCCTCCCAGCCAGAACTTCTCTGCATGTTGCAAGATCAGGCTTTTTAAAAGAAATGCGAAAATACAGTGTACCGTGTTAACTTCTCTCCTTCTTTAAGATATACTGTACAGGTCATAACTTATCCTTTTTAATAAAAAAGAAATAAATTTACCTTTTGAGTGTCATTTCTGACCACTGCTGCCCCTTTGCTAAAGCCACAGGGCTTCACAGTAGACAGCCTGATGGAATTCCAGTTCACAGCTTAATTTTCCTCCTGATAAAAGAGACAAAAAGTTCCTTTCAGTAAAAATAAAATTTAATACGGTCCGCAAATTTGATATATTACAACCTCCGACCTCAGCTTAATTGTTCACAAAGGGCTAACGGTACCACTGGCAAGTAAATGACTTCTACAGAGTGTTGCAACTCTGATAGCTCAAGAGAAGGGGAGCAGCAGTTTGACAGATAATCAAAATTTTTAATGTGAACCATAGTGAGAGAGGTTATTCAGAGCACACCCAGACTGTAGGAGCCTTCCACAGCTGCCACGGTAGCTCCTTAGGATGAGAAATGCTTAGACATCATCCTCACTCAACTTCGTTAAGTGTTGCTGCTGTTAGTTACCAACCAATACAGAGTCTGACACTTTACAGCAACAGACAGCAACAATCTGGGATCTACAGAGACAGAAACATAGTACTTAAATTTCTTTGAGGCCAAACCTGCCCCCGGTTCTGTGGCCCTCAAGAGCTTTTCTTAGAGTGTGACAAGGAACTGAGGAAAAGAGTATGAAGACAAAGAGAAAGGAGTCATGCAAAAACATCCACCACTGGCCCATGGTGGCTGACCTTTTAAAGGCTGCTGCAGAGAGCAGGATTTTAGTGAGGCAGCTGGGACTGCCACTGCTTACACAGGTTTGCAAAGGGCCATAGAGGGCAGGGCAAAGGGAGGGTGGAAGAGGGGCAAGGGGGAAGAAGTGGTGTTTGTCCTGGCTGTTTTGATTTGAGAAGTTAGGGAAGGACCAAATTTGTTGCATTGTAACATATACTCCACCTTACTGTCTGGAGAGTGCCAAATCTGAACACTCTACACTCCATATAGACACAAGAATATTTAATTTATGCTACTTGGTTAAAGTTACACAACTCAACTTCAGATCCCTCTTCCTACTGAAAATCATATATTGCTGTGATGAGTTGACCTTAGCCAGATACCCCCCCAGCTGCTCTCTCACTCCCCCTCCTCAACAGCACAGAAGGAGACAACAAGATGGAAAAGCTCACAGGTCAAGATAAAGACAGGGAGATCACTTACCAAGTATTGTCACAGACAAAACAGGCTGGACTTGGGGAAAATTAATTTAACTGATTGCCAATTAAAATAGATTTGGATAATGAGAAACAAAAACTAAAACATCTTCCCCCACGCCACCCCTTTTTCCCAGGTTCAATTTTGCTCCTTCGTTCCAACTCCTCTCCCTCTTCCTCACCCAAGCAGTGCAGAGGGAATGAGGAACAAGGGGTTGCAGTCAGTCCATAAGAGTTCCTTTCTGCCATTCCTTCCTCATCACACTTTTCCCCTGCTTCAGCATGGATCCTTCCATGGGCTGCAGTACTTCAGGATAAATCTGCTCCTGCATGGGCTCTCCATGGAGGCTACAGCTCCTGCCAGGAGAACCTGCTCCTATGTAGGATCTCCACAGGCTGCAGTTTCTTCAGGAAATGTCCACTTGCTCCAGCATGGGGGTCTCCATGGGCTGCACTGTGGATATCTGCTGTGGCATTGTCCTCCACGGGCTGCCAGGAAATACCTGCTCCACTGTGGTCCTCTCCATGGGCTGCAGGGAAATACCTGCTCCAGTGCCTGGAGCACCGCCTCCCCCTCCTTCTTCTCTGACTTTGGGCTTCCCAGGGCTGTTTCTCACACTCTTTTTCCTCACTCCTCACTGCCTGTGCAGCATTCTGCCCTTTCTGGAACATGTTTTCACAGAGGTGCCACCAGCTTTGCTGGTGGAGTCAGCTGTGCCCTGCAGTGGGTCTGTTGCAGAGACGGTTCTGGCTGTGTCTGGCATGGGGCAGCCCCTGGTCTCTTCTCGGAGAGGCCACCCCTGCTACCAACACCTGGCCACAGACACACAGTACAGATGGGCAGTACATGGGCAACTTACCAAGCTGACTCTCCTCCCCACATGCTGTCCTGCTGAAGTCAGCAGAGACCTGCAACACACGGAGCTGGTGTGCAAAGAATGAACCCATGGAGTTTAAGGGACCATACTGACAATATTACCAAACAGGTCCTTATGTTGTCCTTTTATTGGGAGCACACAAAGCAAGATACTTTGTGCTCAGGAAGACAGCAGGAGCTGTAAACTGGTTGAGTTCATTGCCTTTATTATATTGGACAAAAGCAGGGAAATCACATAGCTGTCCCAGCAGTTGATTTGGTAGCCAAAGGAGAGATGGGTCAGGGGCTTACGCGGATGAGCAGGTGCTCACCTGCACAGTCTAAAGCAAACTAAAACCAGTAGAATTCTTGTTCCTCCCGGACATCGAGAAGCCAGCAGCAACAAAAAGCATTTATTTTCTCACTGTTAATCTGGGTAGAATTTTGGAGCTGTATAACATCATGAAAAGAGCGTACCTATTAAAAATAGAGTAGCAGTGTGCATGCATGTCTATAAAGGGAGAGCACTTTCTGAAGTGCTGAACCGTGCATACATTTACACCTTACCAGGCACAGGTCATTAGCAGATGTACTTAAACAGACAGTGCTGAGCGCAAGTTTCCTCCTTCCCCTCCTGATTCATTGTGAGGTCAGTGACATCAAACAGCTTCCACAGAGAGCACTTGCAGCCCCCAGAGACCACCAACAATTGCATTTGTTCTGGCAACTGTTGCTCACCCTCAGGGTCTGCTCCACAGTGGGTTGCCACTCGCTGGCTGAGACTCACAGCACAAAGGAACCCAAACTGTATTCTACTAGAAAAAGGAATCATAAAACCCACGTGCTGGGTGAGAGGCTAAATGCCTGACACCTCCTCCCCAAAACATGGAAGACAACAGCAACCTCCCTGTGCTACCCTGCATAGTTACTCCCCAAGCCACAGAAAGATCCAGCTTCTCCAGGTTCACCCTTGTGAATGCCACATCCGAGGAGCAGCACCACCGCCCCAGCACACTAACTCTGCTAGACACCATTAACAACCACGTTGTTTGGCTTCTTGACAGGCGAAAAGGGTGGTGAAAACTATACCTGTCTTCATGTTGGTGAAAGACAGCTGAGCTACCTACATATGCAAACCAAAGAGAAAGAACATTTTTAGATGAGACGGTATCTGTGGCTAAACATAGCCAAAATCACCAACCTCTTCCTAAATTAGGGATGCTTATATATCCAGCAGCCACTATTCATATTGGTTGTCTCAGCGTCAGTGGAAAGCAGCTACCAAAGCCTTCAGAAGTTCATATTTCAATTTTAAAGCTGAGGCTATTTTAGCTAATGCCCCCACGGCAATTGTCTGGTCAAATGTCAGAGTTTATATTGCTGAATGAAATCTCTATGTTTGAGCTTCTCACATTATACTGTGTTGTGGATATCTTCTTTTTCCCCCTCTGTTTGGAACATATCTCAAGCTCCTTATATTCCTACAAACCACTGAAAATATCTCTCTCTGTCATGTTTGAATATGAGTTTCATTGTTGTGGGATTTTCCCCCACTAATTCACTTATTAAAAAACCCCAATCTTTTAATTGATTTTGTTTCTGTATGCTTTTGAGTCTAATATCCTGCAAATTGGTAATTTATTTACTTTTTCTTTAGCAAAACATTGCCTGGATTTTGGTCTCTTATGACTAATACCAGGCTTCATTTTAGCTCTTTGACTCCCAGGATTCCCCTTCCTTTTTATCTCTCTGAGCTTCTTGGATTTTTTTCCTAGTCACTGCATTACTGACACCAGGGCTCGGATCCTTTATTTTGGCACAAGGACAGTGCAAGTGTTACCTGTTGCTGCAGATTAGCTCTGACAGCTGGCTTCCATGTGAGTTATGCCCTGCCCATGTTCATGAGCTGCCACGGTGCTGATTACACATTAGTGACCCAACGCTCATGTAACTGGATCTAAGGCATTTGGAGCCTTACATATCAGTTCAAGTAACATGGCTTGAAGGCATTCCTTGATCTGCAAACTTAAAAAAAAACCAACTTTTTCAACCACTATACTAGAGCACTTGCTCCTCTGCCAGACCTGAGTCATTAAACCTTTTTGCCATTTTTCCTAGCAGTGCGTTTGTATTGATGTTTTTAATGTCTCCTTCAGTTTGGGGTCTCTATTTCTGAGTGTCCAGCTCATGACACCTACAAGGTAGTACCAAATTTCATGCACTGTTAATCCTACTGAATTTGTTAGTTCAAAGAGCTTGAGATGGACACCAAAACTATGGAAATGTGTTTTTTGAGGTTTGGTCTTGACAGAGGACTTTTACTTGGCCAGAGAAGATGGACAGCTACACTATATGGAAGAACAGCACTGATGATGGCAATGGACATAAATGTGAATGTTCCTATTGCAGAGAGTTTTCCTACTAAATCTTTTAACTTACATGCCCTACACTTTATTTTGTTAATACATAAAGGCCACTCCTAGAGCAGGCTGTATTGAACACTCTCCTTTACAAGAATGAATCTAAATAATACACTGTCTAATGAAAAGCTACCTCTTTAAACACAGAAGAGAGTGAATCCACTCTCCTGTTTCCACAAAAGAAAGTGGTTAAAACCCCCATTCCTCCCCCTCATGTTCCCACTCGCCTGCGCACAGTTATGTGACCTGCAGTGGCACACTGCTGCAGCACCTTGGCACCCGCTTCACCCACCCAGGAGAGCTCCCACCATTCCTCTTGCAATTGCAGCATGTGTCTGAAATAGGACAAAGCGAAAGAAATATTTCAGTTGCAAGAGAGAGAGTGCAGTGAGGTTCACAGTACACTTTTCCCTTCTATAGTCAAGGTTTAACTTCTTTAGGTTTGTTCTCCTCATATTTCTGCTAGATCCTCTCCATCCTTGGGAAAGCAATAGGTACCAGACACTGACAAGATAGCACTGAGCTAAGCCCAAAGTTAAATTTTCACATTATCTTTCATATAATGAGCATCTGTACTTTTTCAGTTTATTTGTCTAAGCAAGTTCCTCCATTTCCTTCTGGTTTGGGTTTTGGTTTTTTTTTTTAGTATTATTGGCTGATACCCAAGTAGGTAAACTATTTCAGTGCCGTACCATCTCTAGGTTCAAATAAATTAAAAAAAAAAAAAAAAAAAAAAAAAAAAAGAAACAGTGTAAGGTTGATCACACACTTGTTATTAAGTCAAAGCCGGATTCAAGTGTTTGTGTGAGGTAGAATTATCTCATTCTTTTTGTCTGTGTCTTTCTGTGATCTACCAGTCAAGTATGTGATTGGATTTCAGCTCAACAAAACCTTAAATTACACACCTATTGTGCCTGAGCTAAGCCTAGTTTCACAGCACTGGAGAAGGCTCCTCACTGCTCTTTTGGCACTGTTCGATCTGGCTTCTGCTATCATCCGCAGGTTGATGAATGAGTAATAGGATTAGAAAGTCTCATCTCTGAAATGCTGTAATTGTCACATTTGGTGAGTTGACAAAAGGCCTGGGTGATGGAGAGGTGCTCCGTAATGTAAAGTCATACGTTCAACCTGTACTCACCAGCCAACACTAAGAGAATGGGAGGAATAAAAAGAATCCCTCCAGCTCTCCATTTGCCCAACATACACAAATATCTGCAGGCTCTAAATTAACCTTTTATGCATGAGTTTGTTGGAAGGCAGAGTGCTTTGCTTCTTAAAGGATCTTATCTCGCTGCGAGGAAGATGATATACTTGTTGATTCTTTGGTTAGTGCAGGAGATTAAAAAGTCTAGGAGGGCTGGGAGCAGGGAGCAGACTTTCCCATCCTCCCCAGGAATCTTAAATTCAAAAGACCAGGGGAGAGATTTTCTCCCAGGCAAGCAGAAAAGCACAGCTCAAGCTGCGACTCAGCAGCTGAGGATCTGAGCCTCCATATTCATACAGACTGCCTTTCCATCAGCCATCGAGGAGGGTCAGTGGCACTCTGGCTCCGACACAGAAATTCCACACTTTTTTCTCTGTAGGCCCACCTATATCAGCCAAGGTGCATCTGAAAATGGACAGTTTTCAGTGACTCCTATTCCAAGTCTTATTTCAAAAGGGCAGATTTCCAAAGGGATCTACAAGCCAAACTTGGGTAGGTGTGTTAGTAAGGTACACTGGGAACCTACTTGCCTAAATAGCTATGTGAACATAGCATTGAAAAGCCTAACGGCAGAAAACATGCAGAACAGATAAGTAAAACCTTTCTATTTTTTCTTTCTCTTATTTACTGTTTTAATTTCCACTGTTCACAAGCAATGGCAACATCCCTGTTTTTAAATAGAAGGATGGAAAATTAAAAAAAATAGAGGAGTAGTTCTCTATTCTAAAGTACCATCAGCACTGCCTTCTCCTGAGAAATGGCTTCATGCAGTGCATATAAATTAACACAGAACTTTATTCCTGTTCACCTTTTATTAAAAAAGAATATCAAAAGCCAACATCACTTTTGCTGTAAGACTGTGTCCCCAAATGCTCTACAGATGCAGCATGTGAGGTCAACATTCGCCATCCCCTTTCTCTGTCAGTGTGAGTTTCATTTTAATTACAAGTGCATGTTTTGCACATTGTAAAACTACCCCTGGCTCTGACCACCATAAGAAAAGGAACATTTAGCTCAGGAAACAGTAGCTGACCCTGTCTGCTCTTTTTCTTCCTTGGCATCAGCTTAGACTATTAACACCTTATGTGTGTTGCCTGTGTGTCCCACATATGTGTGCTCTGCATCCATTTCATGCAATACCTGTCCTAAGTGCATACTAAAAGCTTCCCACTGGGAATTCTCTGCTTTGTTTGACTCCTCTTCTTGGCGTCTTGCTTAGCTATTGAATTCATCTGCTTGTCAGAGAAACCTTTCTATGTACTAAAAGCTTTGTCCTTGGAAAGCTGTGACATTAGACTTAAACACATAGAGGCCTTTTTCACCTCTCAGTTCACTTCTTAATTATTCATTCCCAACAGAGGAAATCAGGAGAAACCTCGGCAGCCAATGTAAACATTTTGTAGTGGAAGGCAATTTTTTTTATCCCCAAGAGCACAGCGTGACCATGATAGTTGAGTTCCTTACTAAGAAATTACTCTGTTTTTTGTACAAGAAACATGGGAAATAAGAATCCTTTATTTTTTGTGGGAAAGGACTGAAACAGAACAAAACACAGCCCATTTGATGGTGACTATTTTGCTCTGAGAGTCCTTTGCCAAACGATTGCAGAGAAAAGGTCCAAGTCTCCAATGTACGTTCCATTTACAATTTTCTTTTTCTTCCACCCCACCTCAGAGCAGCTGTCCTACAAGCCCAACTAGTCCCTGGTAACATGGGCTAAGATCACCCAGTTGCTGTTGCCTTAGAGATTTTCCACCTAATGTGGCAGCCTGCTGTAAAGAATCCCTTTCCAGTAAAGTAGTGTCTCCCTGTGGGAGCACCTTCCCCTGTTGCACACACACGATCTGAAACGGCCGCCTTTCAGAGCACAAAGTTATTAACAGCAATAGATGCCCTGTGCAAACAATTTGCAGAACCAGGGCTACAGCCAATATTTTTCCACTCTCACTGTAACCTTAACTGCAACACACAATATTGGCCTGCTCCCAGGAACCGTCAGTGGGAAGCGCATATAGCAATGGGCCACCCACTTACTGTTTTCTTAGAGAAAGTTTGCCAGGAGTGATATGTAGCTTGCACCACCTTCCTGAAACATTTCCACACTCCCTGAGCCTGCGCAGGTCTGCCCCTACCAACATCTCTCACTTCAAACTGTCTTGTTCCACCTCCTGCTCCTTCCACGCAGTCCAATCTTCTCTGGTTGCTTCCTTTTTCTTCATCACCTTTTCCTGGCTTCGTGCCTTTTTTCATGCTATTCCTCATGCCTGGGACAACCTCTGATTAATGTTCAGCAAACAGTCTCCTCCACAGATCAGACCACACCCAAGCGTGCTCTGTTTCTCTTATTTGGCATTATTCTGACTCGTGCCTTCCACCTTTCCAAAGGGAAGGCTCTGACTTGCTTGACAGTGAACAGCACCATTTGTTTCTTCAAAGCTACATAACAGTTAGTGAGTGGGCCACTCACTGTGCAAGTACCACCAGAGCTTCTCATGTGAGCAGTCAATGGGACAGCTACTATCATTCATAAACAAAAGGAAAAGTATAGGATCATCCCAGAGCTGTACTGTGCTTTAAGATTACTTGTGTACCTTTTAATGACTATTGATAAACACCACCATATCACCCGGTAAGTATTTTTTTGGAGAACTAGTGGCACGATACCATTTTCCCTTCTCCAATTCTCCTAGGAGTCACTAGGAAGGGGAAATACCCTCATAGCTGCTTTGCTAAGGAATGAATAATGCACTTGCAAAGGAGCCAATTTTATGGTCCATTGCTGTATTTTTTTTCTGTCAGTCTTTTTTTTTCATTTTAATTTATAGGTAGGTTACCAGGATAGCCTGGTTTGGTGCAAGATGCCATACATCTGCTACAGGCCTTTGTAAAATCCATTTCCAGGAATCTTTGTCATTGGTAAGGCAAGAGCTAAAATAAACTGAGAACTGAAGGACAGTTTCTTTTAGTAATTGATCATGAACAAATACGGTATCATTTTTAGCTCTCAGACTCCTTTATATATATTTGACCTTTGGGGGCAAAATTTAACTTTCCCTCTTTGAGAAAAGGTAGAACTAAAATGGAAAACAGTTGGGTGACTTCTCACTGTATTATATTTAGCTTTCTCAAGACCAGCAATACTCCCAGCATTACACTCTTTCTGTATTAAAATCTAATTCTGAAAGTTTGACAAAGCACACATTTAACACAGGTCAGCAGTATATTGACAGGATGTTAATTTTAAATTGTGTCAGCATTTCCTGTCTTGAGTGTTAATGTCAATTAGCACCTTGCTGCATAACCTCCAAGTCCACCCTTATTACGGGAAAGTAGCAAAGCACGCAGCAAAAGCACTTCTATTCAAAACACCACTCACTATCAGCCAAACAAAGAGCTGTCATAACAAAACCAGTGAGGTGAAAGTGCCTAAGCTGCTATGGATTTGAGGTTAGAAGCCTTAGTCTTTTTCCTTATTCCCGATATTAAAAGTGTAAGTGTGTCAACTTGGAGCGAAAGGCTAATTACTTTGAGGCTCTTTGAAAAGTGTGTTACTATTCAAAATCTCTAAGCCTGACATAAAGCCCTTGGCTTTAGATTGCACTGGGTATTGCTCACTGTAGGTCATCTGTTAGTATCCTTAACACACTCTGAAATGTGTAGTCTTATTCTGGGAAACAGGAGCATTTCGGCACACTTGGTTTTTTCGGTATTTCACACATGCTGTGGAAAGCACATGTTCCAGTCTCCAGCACCTCAGTGAGACCTCACTCCCAGGTGCCCAGTGAATAAGCCTGGTGACTTTCTACATGTTTTCCTAAACCACTGTGTACGGAGTTCTTTATAAACTTTACAAAATTCTCACCCTACTCCATTATTTGACAGCAGCTCACAATATATATGTGTATGTGAAGGTCTAGATGGCTACACATCTGGGCCTGATACCCTTCCTTGCACTTACATACTCGGCTAAATTCAGCAGCGTAGACACCCAGGGTGAAAAATCTGACTTAAGCGAAAGCTCTACCATGATGTCACTGCTCTCACTGCCTGTCCTTCTCAGAATACAGATGTGTTCCCAGAATGACAGCACAAATCTCAGGACATTTACCCTAAATCCTGAAGAAAGCTAGCTGGTATTGTAGTCTTCTGTGAAAAATAAATTTCAATGGAAAATAGAAAATGTTACAGTCTTTCCCATCAGCTCTAATCCCAGGCCTTGTTGCCTGATCGGCGGGGGGGGGGGAAGACAAGGATTTTCATCAACAACTCAATGTAAAAGCCTAGTGCTGGATGTCTGGAAGCTCCTGTTGAAGTCCATGGGTGCTCACATTTTGAACAAAGGTTGCTTACTTTTAAATAAGACCTTGGGCACTTTTGTAATTTTTAATTATAACTAGCTGGTCCTTCCAAAGAAATATTTTGGAAAGTACATTACCATCCATCTTGAGCATCACAGGAAAGAATAAAAGAAGCATCATACAAAATTATATATGATTATAATAAATTATTTCTATGCAAATCAAAACTCAATGGGCACAGCATTAACAATCTGCAGTGAGCTACACACTATTGCACCAAAAGGTTGTCATTTCATATTGAATTGTGTTGTGGCTTTCCACTGAGGTAAAGCTGGGCTTCCTGTGGGTATGATTATTACGTGCTGTGGCCCAGGTGACCACAGACAGTGATGGCAGTGAATGGTATTCATACCATAACTTATTCTTGCAGCTTAGGCAGTGTATGTAGAAATCAGTCATTCAAACTATAAAAAGTATTTTCATACTTACCTTCAACAATCACCTTGTCACTTCGGTTCCTACCTTTGCTTCTCCTGAGCATGGACTCAAGGTGTGGCCAGGCATCACGCAGTAAATCTCTTGCTCTTGAGATCTGGTGTAGAGATGACACAGGCATTATGCACAGACATTGCACTGGGTGCCTATGCTCTGCCAGATTCTAAACAAATTGGCCAAACAAATTAATGCCACACACCCTAAATTGGCTGAACAAATTAATGCAACACGCCCTTTGCACAAGGGTGTCTTTGAAGGCCAAAGACCATGCAAGTTACAGCGAGATGCATTCTACTGAATAGGGTGTTTCAAACAAATCTGTTTTGAGAGAAGAGAAACAGTGTATTATAGTTTCAAGTTAGAGCAGGGCTTTCACCTGAGAGCTTTTCAGAGACCAACACTGTGTGTTGACATTTAATTACTAAACTCTTAAAACAAATAATTTGTATGAGCAAATACTCCTCAATCATTTCATAATAACACAACTAGTGTTTCTTGGCAGTTAGAACAAAACCAGAAGCATGTTGAAATCGCACACACAATGCCTTGTTCTGACATGGGAAGAGGTGCCAGATAGAGCAGTGTGAACCCTCCAGGCTGTGGGAGCTGATGGGATTCAGGAACCGAGTGCTGCAGTTTTGTTCCCAAGGGCTGGCAGCAAATCAGCCCCAGCAGGTTCATTTGGAGGTTGGAGTTTACTGAATTTCATTCTCCAAACAACCCTCCCTCCTTCTGCTAAAGGTCCTTTCTTCCACCAAGCCCCAAACCTCCCAGCAGAGGATTAAGGGAGTGTGCATTCTTGAGGCTCGTTGGGCAAGAGAGGTAGCTGGAAAGGCAGAAGCCTGGCAGAGGAGCAGCAGGTACATGCTTTTTGTTGCTGTGTGAGTGTCGTGTACCTAAATCAATGGAGCATTTCCTTCCACCTAACTTTCAGTGTGATCTCTTGCAACATTCTGCACATCTCTGCTACCAAGCAGCTAAGCTCAAAACCAGTTCTAGCCAACACGTAAAACACACACCTTGGCTTTCTCACTTCCTCTGTTAGGTCTGTCTCAGTGCAGCAGAAAATACTGGAACCGTACTGGTGTTCTTCAAGTCTGTCTTTTTCTTGTGTTATGTATTATGTCCTCATTTTCTCATCTAGCTCTTCAGGACAATGTCTAAGACTCATCAGGAGATTTTTCATAAAAAAAGCAATACCACTCTCCTGAAGCATGCTCCGTATTCTGAGACTATCTGCTTACCTGTGTAATCCCCTCTGTATCTGGGACTTTTGTGAAGAGTGATGTTAGAAGGATATTACAAGAAACAAATCACTGTCTGATGAGACTTAAAATAGCTGCAGTAAAATACCTTTGCAAGTAGGAATCACAGCTTTGGCTTGCAGTCTTTCTCCATGTCCAAGCCTCATTAGTATGTTACTGTACAGCATCTGCTAGCTAGAAGATCTCTGTTTCCACCACACAAGTGGGTTGGTTTGTTTTGCGGTTTTTTTTTAAATAGTCTGGAGTTCCCAAATTTAATGTGAAATAAGTTTTGGTTTGAGTCACAACACTGGGATCAACTAGGGCTGCTCCTTCCCAGTTCCCCTTCCCTCCTTGCACTTCCACCTGCCTACTCCAAGTCCTCCCTTTACTCACGGTTATACTCTGAACTCCTGTGATGGGTCGACCCTGGCTGGTTGCCAGGTGCCCACCAAAGCCGCTCTATCACTCCCCCTCCTCAACTGGACAGGGGAGAGAAAATATAACAAAGAGGGTTGAGATAAGGACAGGAGAGACATCACTCACCAATTACCGTCACAGGCAAAACAGACTCAACTTGGGGAAAATTAACTCACTTTATTACAAACCAACCAGAGCAGAGTAATGAGAAATAAAAACAAATCTCAGAACACCTTCCCTTCACCCCTCCCTTCTTCCCGGGCACAACTTCACTCCCGGCTTCTCTACCAACCCCCCCAGCGGCACAGGGGGACAGGGATGGGGTTTACGGTCAGTTCATCACACGTTATTTTCTGCCGCTTCATCCTCCTCAGGGGGAGGACTCATCACACACTTCCCCTGCTCCAGCGTGGGGTCCCACCCACGGGAGACAGTCCTCCACGAACTTCTCCAATGTGGGTCCTTCCCACGGGCTGCAGTTCTTCACAAACTGCTCCAGCATGGGTCCTTTCCACGGTGTGCAGTCCTTCAGGAGTACACTGCTCCAGCGTGGGTCCCCCACGGGGTCACAAGACCTGCCAGAAAACCTGCTCCGTGGGCTCCTCTCTCCACAGATCCGCAGGTCCTGCCAGGAGCCTGCTCCAGCGCGGGCTTCCCACGGGGTCACAGCCTCCTTCGGGAAACCCACCTGCTCCGGCGTGGTGTCCTCCCCGGGCTACAGGTGGAGATCTGCTCCACCGTGGACCTCCATGGACTGCAGGGGGACAGCCTGCCTCACCATGGTCTTCACCACGGGCTGCAGGGGAATCTCTGCTCCGGCGCCTGGAGCATCTCCTCCCCCTCCTTCTTCACTGACCTTGGTGTCCGCAGGGTTGTTTCTCTTACATTTTCTCACTCCTCTCTCCGGCTGCCGTATCCTGCCTGTCCCAACTTTTTCCTTCTTAAAAATGTTATCACAGAGGCGTTACCACTATCACTGATTGGCTCGGCCTTGGCCGGCGGCGGGTCCGTCTTAGAGCCGGCTGGTATTGGCTCTCTCTCGAACACAGGGGAAGCTTCCAGCAACTTCTTACAGAAGCCACCCCTGTAACCCCCCCCCCCCCCGCTACCAAAACCTTGCCACACAAAACCAATACAACTCCTTACAACTTTCTCTCCTTCACACAGTAATCCCGCCGTTCCCCAGGCATCTTCTTTCATGTGCATATCCATTGACACATCGCCCCTCCATCACGGTAGTGTATTCCTCCCTCCTGTTTCTACAGATCTGTCCCACTGCTCTTAAATTAGTGATTTAGAGTGGAAACATGCAAGAGAAAACCCATCTATATAACCAGTTGCTAGAAGCACACTGGTTTCAATGGTGCAGGACCAGGCCTGAGTTTGATGTGCAAGCTTTCCTTACGAAGGTTAAACTGGAGAATGCTTGTTTGTGGAAACTTCACCTAAAATGCCTTCTTGGCCATTAATGCTTTAATAATATTCCAAGTTTGCATTAGTGGTCTCAGGCTCACTTACGCCTTCAGTGAGTGGATATCTGAAACGCTAAGATTGTCCCAGCATATTGCCCTCCTCGCTAATTAGGAGCCACCTATTGTGTTCCATTTTTCTCTCTGAAAATTGCCACTGCAACCTTGCTATCAGCTCAGTATCTTACCATTAGTCAGGAGGGCAAATGTGTGGTGTCCTTGACATGTCAGCTAGAAACGTCTGGCCCCTTTTCTCTCTAGGGAGCAAACCTATAAGCTCTTTAATGCATTTAACCTCTATCACCTCAGGGAGTAAGAGTCTCCACAAGCAGTTTGCTGCCGCCCCACCCCTAAGCTAACTCATTTACCTTATTTTTTCTTACAATGTTGAATAAATTACACTCCACCCTTTAAAAATTATTATGGTTAATATATGACTTGCTAAAGAGATGTTTATAATTCACATAACTCTATGTTACAGCTTTAATCTCATAGCATAGAACATTAATAAATGTGGCAAGGCTCTCTGAATTAATAGCCTGACTTGTATTCACATATTTAGACATGCTTGTATTTGTATACTTCTCTTACCATATTACAACATATAGGCCAGATTCTGATCTCCATGTCAAAAGAAAAGAAAAAAAAAAAAGAAAAAAAAGAGAGAATTAACATTGTAGGCCATCAAAAGAAATATAATGCTTTGTTAAAATTACTAATTTCTATTGCAAAACACCAAACAGCTGGCTTTCACAATGTATCTACAAGCAAGAATTTGATCCGAGTTTCTGTTTAGTTTTCATTTGAACAGGCTGATCTTTAAAGACAAGTGTATTCTTTCTGCAGTCCTCAAAGGTTTATTAAATTTGATAAAGGCCATATCCCTTGGTTCTTGATAGTTGGTTCAATAATGAATCCAGCTGCTCAAATGTGAATGTTTAAAGTAAGACCAATTGTTCAGGCAAAAGCAGAGGATGTGCAAGAGCCAGTGCCGAGCAAATACTTGGAAATTCCTTGTAACATTCATTCCCATTTTTATACTTATTAACTTTTCACCTCTTTTTGGTGTTTGCTTTACCAAATATTCAAAGAGCAAACCAGGAATGTTCACCCTCGCATGAAAAATGATGAGGACCCATAGAAAGCACATTCCAGGTTTGCAAACCCAAGAACTCACACCAGAAAATGTTATTATTTTTGACAGGGAATTTCTACATATAAACCAAAAAATATGAAGTATCATGAGACTTTCCTTAATTGAGTTATGCCTGAGAGAAATGACAGTTGTTGCCATTTGGAAACCACAAGTTTGAAAATGAATATGTTTAAAAGCAAAACAAAACACAAGATTAAAAAGCCAGCCCCATAATCTTGCAGTTCCCTGAATTATTCACAGCATCAAATAATTTTCATAAATACAATAAGGAATGCAAAAGCCTGTGATTCTGGACAATGGAAACCACAGTCCTACACAATTCAGGCCGCATCTCCTTTATTAAACCCAATCCTGGAGTCCCAAATTTCAAATATTTGGTGCTAGGTAGGCCAACTTCTTACTGTGTAGCACTCCACACATTTCTCAGAAGCATCACCAGCTGGGGAAATAACTTTGGTCATGGCAAGAAATAGAGAGAAATACTAGCAGGTCTACCTATGCAAAGATCAAATGGGGGGGGTAATATTTCATTATTTTCACTGCACCTTCTTGGATTTTGTTGGTTTAACTTTGTTAAAAAAGTTGCAAGCCCTGTAGCCAAGTAAGCTTATGTGACAATCTCAATTAACATGTAAACAAAGGAGGCTTCTGTTAGGGCTCACAGTAGTGGAGAAAAGCCTGAAACATGAAAGCTCCAGAGTCAGAAGGCACACAAAAAAGAATCTCAGCTTTAATCTTTGGGAAATTTATAACCAAATTCTTCATTTTTGTGTGTGTGCATGGGGGGAGGGGTCCTAGTTATAACTTTCGCATGCTGTCACTGGCAATACTAATGTAAATTTTTAACTAAACTCTGTGCTATTTATTAATTAAATCAGCTCCACCCATTTACACAATATTGTATATTAACTGCTGGCTGACTTGGAAACATCAGTAAATGAATAAACTACATCTGAAAGGAAAAAGAAGTGACATGCTCTGAAGACATTATTGACAGTCCTAGGATAAGGATCTGCATCAGATCTTACTTTAAAGCATTTGGCCTCAGGAGGGAGGGTTTAGTAGTTGAAACTCATCCTATTCCATCAGATAGATTAGTCCAGAGCATAGGATTCTTTTAAAGCCACTGTGAGAGTATATTAGCTATATAACCTGCTACTGGGAAACGTCCACAGGTATCTGGAAGTAACTGTGTTCATGCTAGTAACCAGCTATAGAGATCTTGGTACGTCCTCTGACCACACATTTGCTATCTTACTGCAGACCACAATCTCACTGGAGGTAACGGATCGATTCTTCTAAATGCAAACTACAAAGGTAAGAGTGTAACTCTGCTTCAGCCCAAGGGAGGCTTTATCAGTATACAGGGAAGGCTGGGCATCTTCCACAAGAACAAAGGGATGAACTAGAGATTTGGAAATACTGGTAAAAAATAACAGTGTAAAAAGTGAATGCTTTTAGGGACTAAACTTTGCAGTGAAGTGTGAACATCTCAGCTGGCGGTGACAGTGGATGACCTGGGCATATTTGTCATTCACAAGATGGCAAGCAAGCTTGGTGATGTGGCCATAAAGAAGTGAAACACATTCCTAGAACACGAGTCAAGGCATGTCAGCCCCAGGAAGATGGGGCAATTTTCTGTACCGTGCAGGCCTGGAGCATTGGGTATGGATCCCCTTACCTAAGGTATCAGAATTAAGGCAAATTCAAACTGAAACAGGCATGGAAAAAGGAGAGTAGGAAGTTCAGGGGCATAAAGAATCTATTCTAGGACAGGAGGCTAAAAGCACACAGTTTGCTCAACTAGGAAAAGGCGGCTGTTGTCTAAATTTATGAGTATGTATATTTAGTAAATATGTACTGAACACTGCATGCAAACACCCGAAGTATAGAGCAATTATCCTTCTCTGTCAAAGGAAAAAGGGGAAAAAATGATCTGGAGTTGGGAAAGCTGGGAATAACAATTTCCCAGAACAGCTAAGAGGAACAGCACAGGCCATATAATCACAGGACCTTATTTGAAAAAAAGAATGGTGTAATGTAAATGTTCAAAGTTGGATGAAGCAGATTGCTTCCAAATCTGTGTAGTCCTTCAGGGACTACAAGAACCCCATAGCCAGCCAGGAATGACTGGTGCACTAAGATGGATGGAAATGGAGTTTGTAGGCCTGGCTTGGAAGGGGGGGGCAGGGCAAGAAAGACAACCGGTGAATTAAAGCTTTTTCTTTCTCCCAAACTGGTGGGTTCAGCCTTGTAATCCCCAAAACAACAGCACCAAGACTTTCAGGAATAACATCCTTTTAGAGTGTCAGAGATAAAGCTCTGACATCTTCCAGTTTTAATAGCCCCACTGAGGTAAGACAAATATTCTGACTATCCACTTTCATTTAAAAATAAAATAAAATAAAATAAAGGACCCTCTCAGATGCTGAAATGGCCAGTAAATGAACCCTAGGTTCCCAATTTTCTTTTTCCAATTGCTATGATGCATAAGAAGGTGAAGTGCTATTAAGCTAGTTTACAACACCAGGCAAAAGTGATGTTCTGCTTAATAAGGAAATATCTAGTAACTGGTCATAAGGCAAATGACATTAACAAGCAGGCCACTTGGCTCTAAATGAATGGATCATAACCCAGAGGGTTTTATCTGCATCAGCCTTGCTCTTTAAGAGGCTTTCACTTCAGGAGTGAATCAGTGCTAAAATTATAAACTAAGGATGAAAGAACACATTGGGAGTAAATTTGGAAGCCAGTCAACTACTGGAATGAAGAACCTTTGTAAACTTTATGCACAGCTTTGGGAAGTCTCAGGACATCCTGGTTCAATTTCACTGGTATGCCTTGGAACATTCCTTGGACGTTGTGGACAGGAGGGCTGAGTCTCAGAACACGAAATCCCTACAGTCAAGGCTGAAGGTAGAGAATATGGCAATTCTGTAGGCTAAAAGCAATATAGAAGATAAGAACTGAGGAAACAAGAGGTCTCCATGTGGCATTACTTAGCTAGTGATGGCCAGCATCCAGTGGAAACAAAGATCCAACATAATTTTGTTTTGAAAACAAAATCCATTAAAAAAAAAAAAAACACTAAAAAACTCAGTTTGCAGCAGTTGAAGTTATTTCAGTTTTGAGCAAGTATAATCCCAAACAGTGAAAAATGTGTCTAGCACGTCTATCGATGGGGTTTGCATTGGTGGAACTCTGCTGTTAACTGCCTCTGGAGGATTTGAGCTACCCAGTATATTTACTACATTTAAACAAGATCTGGATGCTTTAAAACTCTTGTAGGTAAAAGAAAGCATTTCTCAGGTAGCGGTTCTGATTCAGATCTCAACTCCTTCAAATCCCTGTGCTCCATTTATGTTGACTTATTTGTCTACCAGCTGCATAGATAATTCAGGCTTAAATAATGATATATTAAGCAAATAATAAGAAAAAACCCAAACCCCAAACATTAACCTCACATAGGTCTTTGAGAGTTTCAACTTTACTTTGCTAGTAAATGCCACTGGAAAGTACAGGGAAACATAATATTTCTGTGTGGCATGCTAGTCATCTAAACTCTTCCCTGCTAGCTCTGTTCAGCCTGCATAGTATAAGCCACAACTGTTTAATTATCATGTGTTCTGCCAAAGGTGCAGTCAAGGGTGTTTATAAGGAAACAGAGACGGTAAGCCAAATTTCGTTTGCAGATCAGACACGCCTGCTAGCGAACAAAGCCAAGGTTTTAGGTACAGATGAGATCAGTAGTTCTGTCCTCCAGGGAAGGCGGCTGCACCTCAAAAATTAATGAGTAATTTTTCAAATTGATGTTGTGAGGTAAACTAGTTATTTTCACAATTAAGTGCTTTACCAAGCATTTAGGAAACGGTAGTTTCTCATTGGACAACCAGTTCTGAGGTCCAACTGGAGAAGATACAATGCAAACCCAAGGTTATATCAAATCTACTTAACCACTGCATGAATACTGTTGGGAAGGACATCTCTTTGCAGGGCAAGGAGAGGACATTCCATATTATAAAGGCACTGGAATCCAAGCCTGGTAGTTTTCCTGGCCATAGTAAATCATTTTGCTTGCCTGTTATAAAGCCAACCTTTAAATTACAAATCTTGCTAATAATTATTAGTTACTTTCCTTCTGAGTCCTGCACTTGTTTATAATAATAATCAATACTTCCCCAATCCACTGATGGGGAAATGATGAGGCAACACACAAGACTGGCCTTGATACTAACCACAGGGTCAGCAAATACATGCTAGCCCGCTTCTCATCTCCTAGCCCACCTCCAAGACAGTCTCTTCTTTCCCTTCCCCCTGTGATGCGGCCATCCCTGTCAAACTTTTCTAAGCATAAGTCTTCCAGAGCCCCCTGCCAGGCTGGCTGTGGTTTTTCTTGCAATGTATCGCACGTGCCAGCACAGGGGTCAGGAAAATGCAACATCTCTTTTGGTAATAGAAGTGGTATACATAGACTTGATGAACTGAATTCACAGTATGCTGTTTGAGTTTAGGTAAGGTTTTATTCCTTGCCCAGCCTTACTGTGTACTACCAGATAATCAGTGCTTACATATGGGCCGATCCTGTAATCCTAATGCAAAGTTCACTTTAAGGCCAGAGGGAACTTTGCCTGCAAAAGAGCTGCATTTTTGCCTACAGATAGACATTATTAACCAATTCCTATCAGTTTTCACAAACTTCACCACAAACCAGTAGCTTAAAGCATTAACCTCTTGCAGCTACTGTGAGGAGCTTTATATATTGCATTCCGCAACACACTTGTTACAGATACCCAAGACAGACATACAGAATGTCCTGCTGCATTTCCTGCAATCAGAGGTGGAACAGTGGGTCCATGCTGGAAACCAGCTGAAGTAAATCTACTCCACTAGAGTAAATACTAGCTTTGTTGTTACTACTTCCTGTGCTGTTTATAACAGGAACACTTCTGTTGTGTTTTGTTTGGATTTTCTTTTGGGTTTTTTGTTCATCTATATAGCAAAGAAAACACAAAGTTTAAACTGACCTGATTTGGAGTAGACTCAAAGTTTCATGTTAAAAAAAAACGTCCAACACATAGAAAACAAATACAGCCCTGGCAAACAGAAATGAAAGGCCAGCTATCCCTGTTACACTGAAGACATCCACTTTTATTACATTACATATGATACAAGTCCTAGCTGTCAAAATCCTCAGGAGCACCTAAACAGATAATAAACAATCAGTGAAAGACTTATGGCTACATGTTTTTCATAGTATTGGAAATCACCTGGGAACCATATTTTAATGGAAAATACAGCTTGATGGAGACAAGCTTCATAGATTTATGAAGAAACTGCAGCACAAATCAAGTGGAGGGTTTAGCTTTCCAAAATGATATGGAAGTGCTAGAAAATAGCACCAAAAAATAAAAAAAAAGAAAGGACGAAGAAGGACAAGCAAAGAGGAAAGAAAGAAGTGCCCTTCTAATGATTTATGCTGTAGAGAAGGAATATGCCTACTTGTGATCCTGTTACCCTTACCGCTCTTTGTGATTGTTATTCTTCCCCTAAGAGAAGCGGTCATGTTACATACTGACAGAAAGTTACACCTCTTCAATGTGATTTGTCCACTTAAAACAACATTTATCATGTTGCCAGTTTATAAATCATTTAGGCCAACTAGATTAAGGCTATAGGAAGCCAGCACCCCTAACTGATCCTCATGCCAGATAATTCGCAGACCTGCGTTTGTTTACACTAAACCTTATCAGCCAAAATAGTAGAGTCCGGTGCCAGCTGAACTCCAGTTCCTTCATCTGAGTGAGAACACTGGATGAGGTGCAGTTTTAATACATTGAGAGATAGATTCCTGCTTTACATGAAAATGTACCTACGTCAGTCCACACCATGCCAATGTCCTGGAAGGCTTCATTGACATGGACAGCTCTTCCACTACACTTCAGAGGAGCAGAGCCTCTACACAGAAATAGGAGACAAGCTGAAGAGTTTCAAGGTTAGCTCACATATTTTATCTATTTTGTATATGAGGATGTGGAAAATGTCCATTTTTAACCCATGAAAATATGCTGCCCCCTTGTTGAATACACACAGACCCAAACCCCACTGCACTCTTTGCTCTGTGTTCAGCATCAATTCCCATAAACTGAAATTGTCAAACTTGAAATTGGCCTTTTGTCCAATTAAAACTCTTCAGATGTTAAGAGGAGGCTGAAATACCAGCTCGGATACATGATACCATCCGCATCACTGTATACAGTTACTGATACATAGTGGGTGCCAGGCACCCGTTCACAGTATGCTTCAGAGACGTACATGCAATGAGACAGCTCATACACAGAATGCATCCCCCAACTAAAAGACAGGATTTTAATTTAACTTCGAATAAAGCCCCCAAACCCACACTTCTCTTATAGTGCTAGGAGATTAAAAAAAAGGTTAAGCGTTAAAAAAGGACGAGCTTTGGATCCAGAGAATTTCAAACTAATTGAGAAGCAATTAATAACCTTAGGTCTGATGATCTTTGCGTATGAGACCTAACACAAGGGAAGAGGAACTACAGGGAAAACCTTGGTCATTTTATGTCCTTTGCCTTAGAGGTGATTTTTTTAAACCCACAAGGAAAGTTGTATTAGTCTGTGTAAAACACCAGCCAGCCAAAGCTCTTCTGCAGAACCTCGTAATCTGAAGCTCTTCAATGTTTTGTGATTGTTGTTGTTTTTAAAAGAGCAAACCCTTAGAAAGGGAATTATTCTCAATCCAAACTATAAATGACAAATTAGAGGAACCATATCACCCTATCCACCTTAGAAGATATAGGATGCAGACTTAGCACACCGGGCTTAGATACTCTTCTCCACACAGCATCACAGGCCTCGCTTCTGGTTTTAATTATAGGCACATGGAACAAGGGATCAGATTAAGATTTAGAGTGGGTCTTTTAGTGATGCTCATGCATAGCTGCCTTTGACAGATCATCCTGGAATACAAAGTAAGCTATGTCGTGTCACAATTACCTTCACAACTGGGGCCTGTGCTATTTTCAGTCATCACCATTGCCCTTCCTTCTGCACCTAATTGATTTTAATTCCTCCATTGCTTTGCTGTCTTTCCTCCCTTTGGCCTCCTGCAGAATCTTCTAAATCCCAGGTGTGGAATTCAGTCTTATGCTCTTCTTGATGACACCTTCTAAAATGCCTAGCAATTAATGCTAATGCGCACTTTGCCAAGGAGTTTTTCAAAGGTATGGTGATTGCTTCCTGAGGAGATGGCTATACAAAGATACTTGTCTACCTCTAACAGCCTGTCTTGGAGAGAAACTAATATTTAACACTCAGCAAGGTTAAAAAGAAGCTGGAAATACACAGCTGATTTTTCAGAAACAGATACTGATTTGGGAGTAGCCAGCTCAAGATGCCCTGGGTCTGTTTTTTCAGAAGTGCTCAGTATAATGCCTTGGCTATGTCCCTTAACTATTAAAGAACATTGAATATTGACATGGGTATTGGGATATTTACTGTTTGGGTTTAACCTTAAATGAGGGCTATCTGTAAAAATGAACAGAACAGTAATAAATGAGGCGAGATAACTCACTTCTCTGCAGAGTGAGAGAAAGGAACCCAAACAGCTTAATAAGAAAGCTTCCCTTCAGCAAGAGTAGCTCCTCTTTGAAGAGTGGTGGCCTGAGACCTGTAACACCCTAAGAGTTCAGCAAAGGCCTGCCTGGATCACAACAGAGGGAAAAGCGGCCAGTCATCAAAAAAAGACATGCATGAGTGTTTGATGTTTTAATACTTTCTTCAGCTTCTGTTAAAGGCAAAACGGATTTTAGGATGGATGGATGCCTGGTCACCACGTACTGCTGGTGATGGACTCGAAGAAAACTTCTGGCAGAATGAACTCAAGCAGACAGGCCAGGACCTGATCTCACATGAATGGAAACCCATTTCCAGGGGTGAATGTACATCTGATACCTGAAAGGAGATACTGAGACGAAAGTAGGGACAGAAGTACAGCTCCTCTCTAATCATGACCCTGAGCACTCACAAGCCAGGCAACATCAACAGGAGCCACTAGACACCAATTCCTCCAAAATCAACTTTTGAAACGTGAAATATATAGATTCAGTATATTTTTTAGATAAGAATAATTCTGTAATCATTATTCTTTCATTTTGCAGAATATGAATCCGCTATATTTGTATAGGTCATACAAATACAACGAGACAAGAAGAACGAGCGCCTGGGCAGCTGGTTTGACAAAATCGTCTCAGATAGTGGGAAAAGCCCTCTGTAGGGAAGACTTTCTGGGTAGATGTACCAAAAAAAGCCTGCTAAACAAGATTGTAAAAGTGTTGGTGTTTAAGCAACAAATTAAGGCATCCACAGGTTCTGTGTCATTCTATAAAAAACAGCTTGCAGGTTTTTTTACAATGTAGAAGAAAAAAAAACTTGGTTCTAACAAGTTTTATACCGAAAGCAAAACTTCTAAATTTAGAAACCTTTGAATTTAACACACCATTGAAGATCCTTTTGAGCACCAAAGATTTAATGGCACTTTTGACCAGAGCTAGAGCACATAGTAATTTCCATGACGGGAACTCCATTCTCTCTGCTGAACTCCCCCATTGCTCTTCTTCAGCATAAGATATTTTCTCACTTTACAAACCCAGAACATTGCACAGAGTCAGCATCTCTGATCCAGTGTGCTACAGCCCAGCCCAGAGGGGCTGCCCTTTGATGGTAGGTAGATAATAAAGTGGAATAATCTGTACAAATTTGGAACTCTGGCTACACCTCTGAAGCACACAATAGGGGTTACAGAAGTTTTAAAAATATAAATGAGGGAGAGAAAAGAGAGAGGGATAAAATTATCAGAACAACAGCATAGTGGAATAACTTTTTTTTTTTTTTAGGAAAAATTACTGGATTTCTTTTCACAAAGGAATCATATAATAAATTCATTAAACAGATGCACTACCCAAGCTGTTTAACATTAATCTAAACTCAGCATAACTCCACTGGCTTCATTTATGCTCCTCTGTACTCATACCAGCTACAAAGAGAACTGAACCCAGGAGTTTAGTAGTTCAAACTCATTTCAAAGAAATGCCGATATGAACCAACTGCCAAATGCTTAGTCTGCAGGTCTAAGTTTCTCTATCCTCTTGCCTCTCTTCATTATAGTCTTACTGGGCTTTTTCTTTCATATGGGAGATATTTCTGAACACTGAATCCCACCTAATTACAAAACCTGAGTCTTCTAATACTCAATCCAGGACTTGGCCCTGGATTGAAGGAAGCCCTCTCATTAGGACAAGTGATATTAGAACAAAAACAAATGACCAGTAGAAAAGACAAATGCAAGTGAAAGGGGAAGGGACCACTCTCCTGCCGTGACTGCTCAGGGCCTGACACTGCTCCCCTGAAGCCAAGTATATGCCTGTCCCTCCTGCACGCATGTCCGCAGGCAGCCTGAGCCCTCGGTTTGTGGCTGGAAGCAGACAGAGGTCAGTCGTCATAGTGAATCTAAAAAACAGGGGTTTGTTCTGCTCTACTCCAAGCGGCACGGTGATCCAGGAAAAGGGATGCTAAAATCAAGTGGCTTCTGATCAGACCCACTAAGAAAAGAAGTGGTGCATCAGACATACCAACAGCAGCGACAGTGCTCAGAAAGATGAAACGTGATCAGCAGTAGACAAGAGTTTGTGTAAGGGAGCAAAACTTTTCACCAAGGATCTCTGCATTAGTAACTGAATCTCGTAATTTGAATTTTGATTTATCATGTAATAGGAAAAAATTCTTTTGAAACCTTTTCCATAGGCAATAATTTCCCAGGAGAAATAAGTAGAGCCTTATAAAAAACAAGACTTGGTAAAGCTCTAGGGAATACACACACACACACACACACACACACTCTCTCTCACACACACACACTCACACACACACACACACACTCTCTCTCACACACACACACACACACTCTCACACACACACACACTCTCTCACACACACACACACACTCTCACACACTCTCACACACTCTTCCATTACCAGGTGACCTCCCAGGTCTTTATCATTTCCAATTGCCCTGCTTTTAAGAGCTTGGCACTGAAATGCTGTACAAAGTGACACCAGTTTTTCCACTCATAACTGAGCTAGAGAAACTATTTTGCAACAGAATTAAAATTAAACAGACCACACAGAACAAGAAAAAGGTTTTGCTTTGTTTCATCTTATTTTACCAGGAAGTCACTGCTGCTTGGTTTAACATTAGACAAGCCTTCTCAGGTGATGGGAGGAATGAAAAATGTGAGCAGTTAAGAACTCCTGATCATTGAGGAGATATTTGAGACACAGAGCTCGATTAACCACTAAGAGACAGAGGAGAATATCGTTGCTTTTTGCCACTGTGTTTCAGCATAGCAAAGATACACACAAGATGCCAATCTTGCATCTGGATCTGAATTTCAACAGCCACAGCTGGGTAGGGGTTGACATTTAATTTGTCAAGATTTTTTTGTAACTGGTTAATACTAATATCCACTGTAATTCTCAGGCTGCCTTAACTGAACTTAAATTTCCCAGAATATCACATCACACAGCTTAAAATCACTGCAACTACTGTTTCTCTGCCAAAATGACTGCACAGCAAAAATATCATTGTCTAATACAAATTCATAACTACATCCCACCTATACATGTCCAGAGCAAACACATGAATTTTGGCTTAACACTTTCTGGAGCAAAGCACACTAGATCAGATAATATCTGTTATGGCAAAAAGACTTGGAAGAAGACCCTCCTGACCTTGCTCTCTTGTGAGCAGAAGGAGCCCGCTCATCTCCACAACACTTGTAGGGAGGGAAGAGAGTGAATCACTTTGATTACTCAGACCAAAATTCACCTTGGTCTTTAAGTCAGTGCCTGCACCTAACACAGGTGCCTGAAAATCTGCCAGGTTGGAAACACCAGTGGCAGATCCTATTGTAATCAAAGCTAAAAGCAGGAAGGCTTAGCATAATTCAGATATCAATTCAAGCCTTTCCCTCAAATCCTGAATTCTAGGTCTGAGCTTCTGGGTTGGATGCATGTCTACTCCAAAAAGATCAGTGTGAAATGAAAGCTAATGCTTCCCCCTCTTTACCATAGAAGATGATTAAGTATCTGTCACCTGGAAATCATGCCTCTTTGGGACAATCTCTATCAGGGGAAGCTGTTACAAGTGTCACCTTAGCAGGACTTTGTGCTTGCCATGAGATTTCTGTTAGTACTTATCAGCCTTTGGTGTAGCATCTCAGACTGCTGAAACACAGACACAGGACAGAGAGAAGAACTGGAAGTTAAGCTAATATTCATGGGAGAAGGTTTAAGAGGTGGCTTCTGTTTGGTTTCTACACAGTAGAGACCAGTCACACAAAACAGGCTTGAAACGGGTCTTTTTTTCAAGTGGATAACCATTGTTTCTACAACCTGAATGCAAATGGGAATGAAATGCTCTCCTGTGAGTTAAAACACTCCTCCCAACCTCTTCAATTTGACCTCCCTAAATGTCAAAGCGTTCCACATGTTTTAGGCCTCTTGGAGATCTGAGTGCTGACCATGGACCACTGATCAGCCAGAGGACAGAAATAAGTCATGGAGAAGAGCAAAACCTCTTGCAACAATTAATTTGAATTCAGCCTAAATGTAAACCATAATGAAGACTTCCAGTAGGGGAAAAAGCACCCAAAGAACTGATGAAACACAAAAATCTTTAATAAATTAGCACTCTGCAAGTACTCTTCAACCCACCAAATCAGAAAAGGATGCAAATTTTGATCACCCCAAAGTTCGGCATTGCTCATTTCAAGGGGAATGGTGTTTGTTCTTTATAAAGACTAATTATCACCAAAATTTGAAAATGTCTGGAAACCAGGTTTCTACCCCAAATTCAACTTTCACCTTAACTCAGCAAAACACGTAACATGTTTAAATGCTTTACTGAAAAACAACCTCTGAAAAGTACAGTGTAATTGATTTATGTCTGATAAACCACCGGTGATAAGGGATTGACCAAACATCTTAAATTCACCTAGGAATCAACCCAAATAACATTTTCTGAATTAGACATCTCTTCTGGTCCAGCCTTTGTAGAACAGGCTCCCTAGCAGAGCTTTAAAATGTTTCCTGCATACGACTGTGTTATAAATGTCACTAAAATAGCTCCTTCACAGTTGTCTGTCTGATCCCCACAAAATCTATTAAGATAAAAATCAATTAAAATGTGAGATAAGTATATAGTTGAATTAAAATATTCTTATTAATTTCTGTCCTCAGTGAGAATTCAGTTAGAATTAGTCTACCCAAGTTCACCATTTGTTGTTCATCAACCCCAAATTACATGATCTTGAGCCAGCTAGGAATCAATGTACATGTTTATTTTCCCTTAGGATTTGTACCCCTGTTATGCGATGATGGAGAGAGAAAGAACCAAGATCATTAGGAGGGTTAAAATGAGAATATTCCAAGAGAACAAGAAAGCGCACTACTATTAATTTTACTCATAGTCTCTTAGTACAGTCACATCCTCTGAAGTTAGAGGCACACATATATAATCTGGGAAGTCTTCCAGATTTCTTTTTAAGGAAATTAAGTTCTCAACACTGGCTGCATTAAGAAGGGTATTTTTGGTTTTCCACAATGCCATCAGCAGTGCTGAGTAGGGCTCTGAATACATACTTGGAGGTTGTGCAGTATGTAGCTCTGTCCTTGTAGAGCTAAAAAAGCTGTCATCACCATACCAAGTACGTTATGCATCCAGGTTTCCTAACAACTGTGCTACATCACATGTTAGTGCATTGCTTTACAACAAAACCCATCACGAAGCTGGCCACTTGCAGCACAGCTCTAATCCAGGATGTGAGCTTTCAAAAAAGACTTTTGTTTTTGAAGAAAATACAGCTATTTTTGATAGCTATTTCAGGTATTTTGACTGTGAAAATCATCTTCAAAATGCACATTACATGAAGACATGTACACTGATAACTACAAAACCTAAAGAATCCCCCAATATTTCCCAATACCTACTTCTCCATGTAGAATTATTTAGTCAATGTGCTAATGCCACAGTACAAAACTAGTTTGCCTCCCTCAAGTTTCAAAATTCTCATTAGTTCTTCTCTTCAGTGCCCAATAGTCCAGTGTTCCCTACCATAACTGCTATGAGGTATTTCCACAAACTGAGAATGAATATATTAAGTAAACAAATAATAAAAAAGTAAATAAACAAATTAGGGCAACTAGAAATCTCTGTACCTTAGGATTGTACCCTTGCTATGTGATGATGAAGACAGAAGGAATAAAGATCATTACAAGAGCTAAATGGACAATATTGCAAGAGAACAAGAAAATCTCATCTGCTGAATTGTTTCATTGACTTATATGGAGTTACACTTATTTGCACAGGTAAAGACTGCTTCCCTCAGCTGAACTACCAAAGACCATCATGCCAAATGCAATGTCAAAATACAATATTCAGTACATACTACATTTGCTTACATCAGATTTGAGAATGTCTCCATTCCAGAATGTGAAGAAGATATCACTGAATTGCCAGGGTGTCACAGAACCCAGGAATCTTACCACTTGTTCACAGTGGAGTGTTTGGGATTAAAACATTTCTCGTGAATAAATTAATGAAGTAATATAAAAATTGACAGCTCAGCTATAACATCTGCTCATCCATAAAAAAGTCACTCCACCCAGCTGAGTGGGTGAAGTAAATTTTACAAGGTTGAATTAATGTAGGTACTGATGGAAATATGACCTTTTTTAATCAGCATAATTTCAAAATAAATTCTTAAGGAATAAAGAATTAAAACACACATGCTATAGCAAGTGGAGTGAGATGATCTGGATTAATCAACCATGGCTGCACTCTGTTAGTGGGCCTGCCCCATTAGTCCCTAACATTCTTCTCTCCCACCTGCAAAGAAACCTATAGCAAGCTGCATAGAAATCTGGCTTATGCAACAAACAGGGTTTTGAGCCAGTATTCAAATGTGTTTGAAATCATCTGAAAAAGTTCAATCTATACTGCGTAATTTCATTTTTCAGGACAAAGCTTTCACAAATAACACATCATTTGGGGTGGGGTGGGGGTGGGGGGGAGACCGAGCAAGCCAAATATTTGAGCAAATTTTCTGAAAAGAGTCTGAAATGAAAAAGATCCATCAAGAAAGTTCAGCCCATTACTAGCATAGGACATAAATGCCAACTCAAAAGAATTAAGCACCAGCTGAACTTTAAGCAGAAATTTTCTTTCAAGACATCAGGTATCCAAAAGCAAAATTTCCCATCTTTACTAACTTGTAAAAGCAGAGGGAAAACTGGTAAGAACTCAGAATTTCAAATGTACGGGTGCCATGGGAAAACATAAGCGCTGTGTAACCGCAAGGCCTAGTTTAAGAATAAACCCACTTTAAATAAGAAAAATACAAAAATACAGAAACACAGTAGTTTATTGTGTATCTCCCTCCTTCAAAGGAGAGTTCTATGAATCTGTCTGTTCACCTAACGGTTACAGGTATGAGATGTAAATGCTGTTCTGACCTTAGTGCACATAAGCACCTTGATAATAACATTTCTCTGTCATAACCACATTAGAGCTGCAAATGTCCATGCATACACATGTTACACTGGGGCTATTCAGCTGCAGCAGGATTACAGTGCAAATTGGTTGACCTATGTATGTAATTTTACTATCTTCACAGGGCTGCATTCTCTTCTTGCTGATATGCTCAGTGATTATTTCTTGTCTTTATCTTTTGTGCTTGTTTGTTTGCTTATTTAAGTGGTAGCAGCATAGTGACCATGACAAATAGCTTGGAGGATTCCAAACAGTTGTGTATTTTCTCCTTTAGCAGCTTTATAGCAACTCTTTATCAGCAGCTCCTTCACTCCTGTGCCTTGAGAACACTCCCATTGCTTTGAGGTTTTTTCTCCCACTGATACATGTACATCACTCACCCCAATACTGACTCCTCCAGTCCCTTGATGGATCTGCTCAGGGACTGTCTGAAAGCACATCTGCCAACAGGAGTGGCTGCAGTGGCCTGTTAAGAACTACTCTCCTTTTCATTCATTTACAATTAGCTCTTGGTGATGTGTTTTAAGAATGAAGCTCTGAGCAGACCACTCAGAGGAGATCAGACGGGAAAAGACCCTTTGCAAAGATGCTCCAAGTGTCCTTAGAGGCTGCTAACATAAATCTACACAGTGCTGTCAGGGAACTCCTGCGTTTTGGCTCTCCTAGGCGTAAGTTTTTCCACGAGGAAAGTCCTTTGCCTCTCTGACTGGCAGGAGGAGGAAAAAAAAAAACAAACCAAATAACAACAACAAAACATGCTCATAAGGGCTGCTGCATTCAGAGAATAGTGCGCAAGGAGGCTGGGCAAGCATTTTGGTTTAGTTTAAGACGACTGACCTTAGTGATGACACTGAAGCAGCTACACAAATTATGTTTAACACTGCAGCTTCATGGGTATTCAGAAGCCAGCCTGAAGTTAATAGAGTGTATTTTCAAAGTTACTATACGGTTTATGTTTAGAACTCCAAATGGAAGCCATTCCCTTTGCTCAGCATGCGAGAGAAACCTGGTAAATTAGAGATTTGTTTATATTCTGAGCAGGTAACAACAAAACAACATACCTAATGCAGTTCAAGGATTGCATTTCAAAAGTGGACTACAGTACATTTGTACTCTGGTATCACATTTGCATTTGTAACTCTTGTGTATTCTGCAAGTAACAGAAGTAGTTGCTCTCTAAAGCCTTTTGGTAAAAAGAATAGCATTTCTACAGTGATTAGACTTGTTTAGATCATCTTATTAAATTCAGAAATCACAATTCATCTGCAAGCAGCTGCATTTCCTAAAATCTATATGCACTAGGGTTTTGTTGTTAGGCAAAATCTAAATAGGGAAACTAACTTCTGATTTTACAAAACCTGCTTTGAGCATAATTAGGTTTTCATTGAAGGTACATTAAGCACCTACCAACCCGGGGCCCTTATCCATGGCTGAGGCCTCCAGAAAACTGCCCCCATATAAAAGATAAGTAATCACAACAAAACAAGTTCTCAATGAATGTAACAGTAAACTGCTAACTTGGTCAGAATCCAAGGTTACAGAGCGATGCTGAGCCACATCAGCAAGTGCATACAGATTATGGAAGAGATGTAACCTTGTGCTATGGAGAGCATCTCAGTTGTGTTTCATATGTATCTTTCACAATTCTTACAAGGGATAGTTCCAGCTCAGGAACAAAACCAGCCTTGCTCCAAGGGTATTGTATGTAAAGATTAACAGTGTCAAATGGTGACAGCACTATCGTAAATTCCAAGCACACAAAAACTAAGATGTTAAATCCTATCTCTATAACTTCTGTTCCTCTCAATGCGAAATTCAGAAGGTGTTGAATGGAAGTGATCACAGAAAGTAGTAGCTTGATTGATAAAGTCCCTATCTGGTCATTTACGATCTGGCTGAAGGAGAAGCAGCTTTTGCCAGACAGAAAAGCAATTAATCTGCAAACAAGCCGAGGAACAGCAGGGCTGTGCATTGGAGTCTCAGGCTGCTGGGAGCTCATGAGAGGAGATAAGACTGCAGCCTGCTATTTATTGTACATTTTAATTAAGTGCTTGTTAACGGCAGTTATCTTAACAGTCATAAAATTACTGTTGTAATGCATTTTGTTTGAGGAAAAAAAAAAAAACTGAGGGAGCCGAAGGACTTTATGAAAGCAGTCACAGATTGCTTTCACTTTAAATCAAAGAATAAATTCTGAAGAGGAGGGATGTTGCAATGATCTAAGCCGAGCCACTAATGGTTATTTAATGTGGCCATCAGTGTTTGTAAGTCCCTAGCATACGGAACATACACAATAGCCTCCAAACCCTCTTTAACACTTATTTGAGATGACAGGAAAAATGAAACCGTTTGTGCTTTCAATGGAAAAGCAATCATTGGTACATTATATTCTGCTTGCCCTATCATGCTAATGCATGGTAAAAATGTCACCAAATGTATTTAAGGACCTGATGGAGTGTTGCTGTTTGATTCCTGTTACCGGGCTGATTAATAAAAATCTTCAATTTGTATGTAAATGCAGTGGGGTTTCATATCATCCGCATACCTGCACCTGGAGAAAATAATAAACTGAAGTTTAATGCAGCAATTATAAGCATTTATGGAACTCTTTAAAGAGGCTGCCTGCCTCCCCTGACCATCAAGATGAGATATTCACAGAGGAATATTACTGATGCTCAGACAAGCAGGGCTGCAGATGGTCCCCAGTGCAAACGCTGCCAATGCAGATTAACTCACTGACTCATACTCACTTTGGTACAACAATGTAAGCTACTTATTGTTAGACAAAAGTGTCATATTTTTCCCTACATCTGAAATAAAAATCAAATCGAACTGTTCTTTGGAGTAGTGGGAAAGGTGGTAATTAACATTTCAAATGAGGTGTGTTTGCATCATTTACACTTTTCCTGACATCACTTAATTCCCTTGTGCATATGTTCCCATGACAACATCATCACCACAGATAAAAATTGCATCGGTACAACAGAAACTCTTCAAGATATATGACAACAGCTGTTTGTTTATTTTTTTTTAATCCCTCTAATGATCTTCAGACTTTTAACCAGTGACCCCCTAATGGCTGATCCTTAATAAAACAAAGTATGCAGCTATTTGCATCTTCACAGATGGATATTGGAAAGGGTTTGTGGTTTGGGTACTAATGGAATAATAAGTACCATGTATTGGATATGGTCATGTGGAGGAATACATTACAACATAGATAGATATCAGCTTTGATGTATGCCCATGCACAAGCTCTGCTCACATAGCAATCCATGATTAAGTGCATATGACATAGATGTTCTTAGTTTGTTGCAGCCATTTGCTAATCTGCATTTGCAAATTTCAGTGAATGTGCGCAAAATGAGAAACAAACATATTCAACTATAATCCCTGTGAGACACTACACTGGATGAATTATTGTTCTATTGTTTCAACACTGTATTTTTATTGGAGTGCAATTCTTCACTAACTATTAGCAGGGTACCAATGCGTTTTAATGACTGTGATGCTCCTCACAGATTACAGACAAAGAATGAAATCAGTGAGCTACCAAAAGCACAACTATAATTAGTCTTTTATTTAATAGTCTTAGACAAGGCTTTAACTTATCCCATCCACTACTGAGTGCTCTGCTGACACTGAAGAGGTTTTTTTATTCTGCTTCCTATGGTGCATGATCAAGCCACTCTCCTTAAAGAAGTTTAGTGGAAGATCACCCTTTTTTTTTAAGCCAGCCTCCAGCTTGTCACTAAACAATAGTTCTCAGGCCCAGCTGTGGCACATTTGGCTAGCACACAGCAGGTACCACCTGAAAAGCTGTTCCCTGGCTCTTCTGAGGTAAAAGCAAACACACATCCTGCTCAGACGGTCATTCAGTATTTTAACCAAAAAGCACACCAAGAGTCACTTCTGGCCATGCTTTCTGACAAGTAACTGCTCTAGAGGCAGCTTCCCAGCATGTGCATTGACAGACTGAATAAATCCTTACCAAGAAAGCCTCTCCCTCCAAATGTAGCTCTAAATCCAAATTCCAAGGATTATTATAACTGTTGAGAGAAAAGCATCTGTATTAGAGGTCTCCAGACCCAAAAGGAAGTCAGAATCCATTCTTGGGGAGGGGACTTTGGCAATTACCAGCCAAACAATTGTTTGTTTACTATCCTAAATAGCAAGTGTAGATTCAGACAACTGGCAGCACAATAACATCACACGGCAGAGGAAGAGCTGTACTACCAAGATGCTTCACAGAACCATCAGTCACTATATTCACTGTTAGATGCCATGTCAGACAATGGCAGAAACTAACCCAGGAGGTCATTGAAAGCAGCCCAAATTTCGTTACATGCTCACAGAGATTATCTGCTTTTTAGCCAGGGTTCCATCCAGCCTGGTAAAATGCTGATCTGCTATTGCACCTGCAGCTGGTGAACTTGCAAGGATTCAACTCCTGCTGTGGTTTCATGTGTCTCAGTAAATACAAGTCCTATTGTTCCTACACACTGCTCTGCTTACCCAGCCCCATTCTGGAAGGACAAGGCGAGGAAGACAAAGCACCACCATCACCAGACTGACACAGTGACTAAGATGATGAGTTGTATCATCAACATTTGATCTGAACTCCATCAGACTAAATGGGAACTCTAATGTCGTTGCCAGCAGATTTTGGATTAGAAACCTCAGGTCTCAACCAATTCCAACTGTACAGCTCTGCCTATCTTTTAGGGAAAAATCACCCTGGTACCAATGCTCTGCTAGTGCATGCCTCTTGCAGTCACCCCTGCACAGAGGCAAAGAGAGCTGGTACTGGCAGAACTACTGAGCTGTGCAGGAGTAATGATAGTCCACTTGGTGTGTTATCAACAGAATTGGCAGCTAATTTCAGATGATAAAGTCTTTATTGCCAGTCAAAACACAAGCAACTGAAAGCTTGCCAGCCAGTTTTCAGATCCTAAGCAGGCTCTGCAGCAATTAGTAAAAAAATAAGTATATGCCATCAATACTGAAGGATAAATATAGATTCACACAATGACAGTTAAACAGAAACATTTCTGACTACATTTGAGGTAAGACGTAAGACTGCTAAAGTCAAGAAATGAAGTTTCATTTGCAAACAGGATTATAAAATTTCAAAAAATCTCAGAGGAATTCAAAAGTCAAAGGTATTGTAGATCTTCACTTTCTTCCTCTCCCTCTTTGGCCCAGAATCATGTTGGTTCTTATGTGGTAATATCCTCAAAGAGAAAAGAGATTTCATTTTTTATTTTTTTTTTCCTATAGCTCTGCCATCATATTAGGATAATGAATCCCCGTATATTGCTTAAATCTTGCTCCTTGCACTGCAGAAGTAGGGAGAAAATGGGAACTTAAAACATGAATAGCCCTGCTTCTTAGAAGAGAAAATTCAAAATGACAGTTGCAAATAGTCATCCACCCAGATCACTACATTCTCTGGAAAAATACTTGTTTCAGTGCAAGTCCGTGAATGAACCAAAAGTTAAACAGCATTTTCAGGATGAAAATACTTTTTTTTTTTTAATAATCTTGCGGCGATGTAATACTGTCTTCAAGTCAAATTCACTTTTACCATCCTCTGATACTGTTGACCTTCACTTAAATTAGCAAAATACTAAATCTCATTTACACAGTAACAACATATATGGAGAATACTTTGTTACCACATTTACGTGTATATGAATTCTGCTCCAACACACACAACTGACACTGATGACTTGTAAACCCCAGTACATACCAAGATATATTCACAATGTTATGTCAATAGTAAATACTGTAAATATTGAAAATGCATTCAGACATTCTGAACAATACTTTGTTGTCATTTTTTAACACACAGCTTCAAAAAAACCTGCAGTCAGTATCTATGCAGCTTGCTCACAGTGACCTTACAGCAACTTCACATTTTGATTAGTTTTTTTCATTCTTTCTTAGAAAGCTCCTAAAGAGCTTGTTCAGTCACAAGCAGGTTTGCACCGGAGAAGCATGCTGCTTCTTACGTGTAGTATGTGGCAGGAAGCACAATGGCTTTACGGTTACTGTGCTGTAGCTCTAGCTTCAACACTGTTGCACCCAATGACTTGGGAGAATCACCCGATCTGTTAAACAGAATCACGCCTCTCATACCAATTTCACAAGTATATGAAGAAGTATGATCAGTCATGTTTATAAAGCGACCCGAGAACATCAGGTGAAGGGGACTGTACTGTTGCTGTTCCCTCCCTCCTTTACAACTGCTTATAAAATGACTAATTGGCTTGAGACTGACCTACAGATTTTTTAAGCCCATACCTACATCCTTGTGTCTACACCCGCACACATCTACACACCACTTATTTGTTTTCTAACTCTATAAATCTTTCAAGAATCTCACTATTAAGTCTTAAACATGTAGGCTCTGAGCCTTTGGGCAACAGCCCTAAGCTGTGGTTTGTAGAGTACATTTAGAGCAGTACATGAAATGCTTGTTGTTGGCTTGAAAGGAGCTGGACAGCTACACAGTGATGGCATCTCATTTCTACCTCTTTAGACACTTCACCAGCGCATTACACAGGGAAGTAATATACAGGGAATTTTAGTGTCATTCAGTTGGTGGGAATTGGGAAAAAGCCAGCTAAAAAGTTCTGACAGGCACCTTAATGTATAGCACATACTGTGAAAAGATCTGTGGTGTCCTGAAGTTCAGTCTCCTATGGCAAAGCTGCTCTGTGAATACAAACTATTTTGTCCAGAAAAAAAATTAATGTCCTTAAATAATGTACTTAGATATGTTTTGAATACTTAAAAAAAACCCCTAATATAATACTGGATCCCTGCAGATCTGCTGGACTTTTAGATAGTAAGTCCATTTTGTAGGTCATCACTGGTATATTCTACTGTCCTCTTCACCGCTCATTACAGCTAAGGCCAGCTTCACACATTTGCATGCTCATCTGGTTACATTTGTTATAGCCTAGGTATTTGTAACCCAGTGTAGTACAAGCTGTAGTGTTGATATAGTAACAGCAGTGTAAACATGCCCTACTTTTGTACAACATAGGGCTGGCCTACATGGTAATGTGACTGTATAATAAGCTGCAGTATTCAGGTATACTATTAACTCCACGCTAATTACTTCATATGAGGTGAGGTAGCTTACTCTTATGCAAAAGAAAGCAAACCACTTCACACAAACCGCACTCATATTCCTTGCTAAGGCTACATCTAGTAGCCTTACCAGTAAAACAAATTAAACATGCTAGGAAATATTCCAGGGCACCAAGGCTGGATGGCCCCAAAGGGCTCATGTCTCTGCACCACCAGAGCAAACCGGCTGCTTGCAAATCCCCAGCTGGCTCGAGCTCCCAGCTGTGGGCCGAGCGCTTCAGCACAGGGTGGCTGGTAGTGGTCAAAAGCCCACCAAGAACCCTTCTGAGAACTGCCCAGCATGGCTTTCCACGTGCCAGTGCTCGGGAATGCTCCCCAGCATTGTTTAATTTTCTAGTCTAAATGTAGCCTAAGTGTCTGCATGGGGGAGCAGGGTGAACACTAAAGCTACTCGGCAGTTGTTCCTCCATGTGGGTAAGCATTTTTCCACTCCTGTATATGGGAAATATCAGCACATTTGTATCAAATTAATTATCAGCAAAGTTAAAAGTAGTAAAACTTGTGTTTGGACAAGGCTTTAAAACTCCTTTCTTCTCCATTTGGAAAGTTGGTTTTACTGTTCTTCTACAGTATTTTCAATGGTTTCATGTATCATTCCCTGTTGAAGTCCAGGACTCTGCATGGTTTGGTGGAAAAGAATGGGTCTTATTACCCTGAGTTTTATTTTAGTTTTAAATGACCACTGTAAGGATAAATTGCCTCAAAAAATACCTCCAAATCATTAGAAATACTTCCTAACCTTGCCATAAAGTTTTCTTTACCACTGCGACCTTAATGAGAATGTTTCCCTTAAGAATTGTGGAGAGTTTTATGAGAAAGCAACAACAAAACAGTGAGAAACCTTGGCAACATTGAGGAAAAAAAAATCAATAAAAGAAAAAAATCAAAACAAACAAAAAATAATCTCTCAGAAAAAAGGCCAATACCAACTTTTAAGATGACCACACTCTAATATCCTCTCATTTGTAAGTTTAATTTGTTTTCTGTACTATTTTTATCTCACTGAACTGCTATTATATGAAGTACAGAAAGAAAGGTCTTTTACTTAGAAGAATTCTTGACTAGCTTTCTCCTAAATATGATATTCTTGGGAAAACAGGATATCACTTTAATAGATGGAAAGAACAGTCCACAGCCACAATACACAAAACCTGATCTACAGCCTTAGCTAACCCACTGCTTCACATATGCCTAGCTTTAAGCGTGTGACGTATTCCCTAAAAGCCACTGATTCCCATCAAACACCTCAATGGACCTAAAAGTGAAGCATCAGTTTGAGCACCCTGCCAAACCTATGCCTAGCATACCATAACATAACCTCAGCCTACCTCCAAAAAAACAAGAGTAAATACAGCGTCCCAAGGAACAGCAATAAAGGCGTAACCCTAAAGATGGTGAGAAGCTCTCACAGCCATAAAGAGAACATTCTAGAGAAAACCTGACCTCACTGATATCCACAGGTCTTCTGAAATATCCACAGCCATTCTGAAAAAAAAAATCATCATGTTCAGTTACACATTTTGAAATTTGGTGCCACAGTCATATGGCTTTTTTTTTTTTTTAAAGCAAATGTCATTTCTGTCTTGAGAAATTATGACATTTGTATATTATTTAAAGAACAAGTTGTTCATGAAGCAGCAAGAAAGTGAAACTATCGAAACAGCAGAAAAAACATCAACAGTGAAGATTGAAACTCCCTCAATTATATTTTATTCCAAGCCTTTAATCACAGTTATACATTTCAAAGGGATAGAAAGGAGTCTCATCCTCTATGGCCATGAGCTTCCCACATTGGAAGCCAAAGAATCATGCATTGCAGTGATTCTTCCAACGTTCACAGCATCTTGACTGAGACCACCATCTTTTTTACATCACACATATAATATGGCATAAAATACTGATCTCTTCCAAGCTGAGTTAAATAAGTGAAAGAAATGATCCTACCATGAGATCCACATTTTATTAAACCTTAAAACACATCCAAGTAATTGCTGGAAGAAGATAAGTAGAATTCTTTACATAGAACTGCTTTACTGTTTTCTACAACTGCTATGTCAGGTCTGATTCCATATCTGTGTTTAGTGGAAGCCAAAGAACTGAATAAAACAGTCTTACTTTTTGATCTCCTAGTATACATGCTGACAAGTCCTTTTACAATATATACTAGTATTTAGGATGTATACTCTTTCACAGATCTTTGAAGAAAAGTAGTCTATTTATGTGCAGAAAAGTACTGGTTCAATATAATGACCAATATTTACTCAGAGATCCTAAAGTGCTCTGCAGACTTTACAGAAAGAACTATATAAACTGGGAACATTTTACCAACCACTGAATTCAGGTATCTCAAGCATGGAAGACAGCAACCATTTAATATGGCACCACAATACCACATACAGGTTGAAGATATGAAAAAAACCAGGAAAAAAATAAGTAGCTGTAACTTAAACTAATCGCTTAAACTCTGGCCAAGGCAACAAAACTTGCATTCCTTCTTCTGCTAGAAGCGCTTACATATCTTGAACGAAACGGCCATAATCTCAACATTACGTCTCACTAAGAAAGTTACCATCTTCTCCATTCGGTGTCCCCCCCCATTCCCATCACTAGCTATTACATTGATTCAGAAACTGACTCCAAGGGAAAAATACCACTTACTAATTACCATAGAGTGGTGTTCATTCAGCACTTCAGTTTTCCTTGGAGGCTTCTTACTCAAACATTAACCCTCAACCAAACCAACCTCAGCTGTTTCAACATTCTCTTTTTTTTTTTTAATCTGTATATAAAAAAGAAGAACCAGACCAGTTACAGTCAGACTTCTTGGCAATTTAACATTTTTAACCAAAGTAATTTATAAATTATGCAAGTGGAATATTTATTTATGTGAAGAATTTTGTGGTTTTTTTAAAAGGTGGATTGGAACTGCTTTTATATAGTAAGTGACTGAGAAATCTCTGAATGTTGTCTTGTATAAACTTCACACCAGCAGCAACGCTACAGAACAATTTTGCGTTTGTTGAGGGCATATGTACATTTTAATGAAATACTTTAATTATGAGACAGTTGCTTATATAGCTATGTGAACTGAAAATGGTTTGGGTGTTAGGTTTTGATCTGTCCTAATATAAAAGATAGTGTAATTCAAACATAACAAAACTAGAGTGTTCTTCTCTCTGCAGTAAGAGGGGAAAGACACACAGCGGGAACTAAACGAGGACTTGAAAGGAGCCATGCTGGCTGCCTATCAGGGTCCCCACTATTTGCATACCAAAGGTACCAGACATCTGGGGGAGAGTCTGTGCCGTCCCTTATTGCCGTCTTCTGCGGGGCCTGTGCCGAGGGAATTCTCCCCCAGCCAGAAATGGGGCTTCCAGCCCTTTTATGCTGCTCCGGCCTGTTTACCTACCATAACGGGGTCAGAGCACAGGAAGAAATCTTAACCCTACATTTGAGGTGGAGAATGCTGCAAACCGAAGGACCTGGCCACATGTGGGATTCAGTTAGCAGCAGCAACTCTGGTAACTGGTGCTAATGTAAACCCCAAAAGTAGAACAAAAAACCTCAGCTCAGCTGCTCCTGCTTGAATCCGACTTTGAGACTGAAGTCACACTGGCGAAGTGCTCTGAGACATTATAACAGGCATCACAAATGCTAAGTATATTTTTCCAGGCTATTTTTAGAAAATTACTGAAGAGCAAGATGTTATACCTCTTCCGTGTACATTGTATTTGCCACATGTGCATCAATAACACAGGCGGGTTCATACGTGAGCGTACACACTCAGAGTTAACACCATGTTATTTTCTTATTTTTCGGGACATTCTTTGGAGATGCTTCCCCCCTTTCCCTGGGTGACCACCGAATCACCACACAGCCTCACAGTGTGCTGCTGTGCTTGGACATCCTCCAACTCTGGACACTCCAGAGTGTGAAGTCAAGTAGAGAAAGGAGGAGAATATAGAAAGATGAAGGGACTGAGAGGAAGGAAACTATCAAATATCACAATCCCAACAAGCCATTACTTTTCACTGGGATCAGCTAGAGGGTTAGTAATACCCCTCTAACTCCATGCCTAACAATAGTAGCAAATTAGTAACAAATTAGTAAATGTAGTAAAACAACGACTACCAAATGGATTTCTTGCAAGCACAACTTTGAATATTTCACACTAAAGCTCAAAGCAGATACTAAATGACACTTCCGTAAAATACTGTTTTGCACAGACTGCCAACAAGAATTGTGCCCAGGTATGTAAGACTGGGGGGTTGGAGTGGGCAAATGAACTATTTTAAACCACAGCATATTAGTAGAAGAGCTGGCCAAGTACTCCAGCATTTGAAATTTTTTAAAAAGGAAATATTTTGATAAAATTTATCTGCTGTAAAACCAGTTTAAAAATTCCCAGTACATTTTTTAATGGAATCCCAGCTCCAGTGTATCAGGTAATACATCCTAGTGAAACGAAACATTCCTGTTTTTCAGCCAACTAATAATCAGGTTGCATTTGGTACCCCTTAATGGAGAAGAACAATTGCTATTAAAGGAACATAGCAATTAAATCTCTAGGACTAAATTGCCACATCTTCCCTGTTAGCTTTAGGAGTGCGCTTTTTGTGATGCAATCTCCACCAAAATTTCTTCACAAAGATTCTCTTGAAGTGTGTCATGGGGAGAAGGCAAAGGTTTGCTCTCCAATTCTGTTCAAAAGCTGCTCCTAATCCTGGAGGAACTTTAAGATTTTGGGAGGCCAAAGCTCTGCATTCAGCGGCCCCAGATTACCACAGCCAACCAGAGCCATCTTTGCCACAATCACCCTGCTTTCATTGAGATAGAAGGTCCCTACAAAAATTAATGTGGTTTGCAAGTGTATCACCTTTTCACTGAAACTCTTCTGGTAGGAAGAAGGTACATGTTATTCACCTCCCAGCTCCATCTCCAAGCTACATTCACAAGCACATACGGCAGAAGCTTCCACAGCAAGTAGCTGGGGTGGGTATCACAACCAAAGTACTCCCATTGCTGTTCTGAAAGCAGGCATTGAGATCTTCATGTAGATGCACGGATCTCAGAAGCACAATCTGGCCCCTGGACATGATAGGTTTCCTATAAAGAACAGCGTTACTATAATCCCTCTCTTGTCATGAAATATTCAATTTTCTTTTTCATTCTTAGAAAATAAAATGCTAAATTACCCAGTTTAGTAGGTCAATGTCAAAACTTATGATGAAAAAGAATCTTCCTAAGAGAGTTTCTTAAAACCTGTATAATCAGGTTGGTAATGCTGCCCACAGGGAAAACCCATTAGCAGAAATCTCTAACACATTTCAAAAAGCAAAACCTAAGTGGATTGTGGGTGTGCCTAACTGTTTGTTATATTGAAAGCAGCCCAACTCATCTGAAAGCATTGCTACATCTCAGTGCATTGGTTTCCCTCTGCACGTATTTGGTGTAGAAATCTGCTAATGCAGCCAGTAGGCAAACGTTATGAAGGTGAAGAAAGCAGATTTCATCTTCCTTGCATAACTGGAAGAAATTTTGTAGCCGTTTTAAAGGGTTAAACTCGACTCCTGAACTTCAGTACTCAGAAATTCTATGCACTCTCTTTTTAGAGTACTCTTCCTTCCTTCCTATCCGCTAACACAATAGGGAAAGCTTTGTTATCATTAATCATCTTCAGAGCCCTGGGGATTCTCCAAGTATGAGCACTGCTGCAGCCTCACTGGAAAAACTCACGCAGAAAGGCACCAAAGTTTCTGTTTGAGTTCACTCCTGAAGATTTTCATTAGTGACTGGATTTACAAGCTGGGGACATGGTTAATGGTTCATCTAAAGTCAGAGGAACTAAATCTTTGATAATTATCACCAGAATCAGTATTTTCAAATAAAGGACTTGAACTCTTTTTTTTCCCCTGTGCCATGAAGATCTGTAAACTGAAGGGGGGGTGGGGTGGATTTTTCAGCATAAAACCAAATAATGTCTTACGCTGCACAAAACATCACGAAATACTAGGAAGGGTAAGATAAGCAGTCTGAACAGAGGCAGAAATGTATCGAAAATGATACATTTTTGAGAGAGGGTGATTGTGCCTTAACAGAGAACAATTTATCTAGACTAAAGACTTCAAATAGCAGGTACTGTATGAGTTTAGCAGCAATTATTTGACTAATTCATGTTGTCAGTCTCCTGACAAATAGCCCCCCCAAAAAGCAGCCTGTCTTGTAATTTCTGGAGACCTTGAAGGAAAAGGATATCCTGTAGAAATTAAAGAAAAGCAACATGGCTGAGAAAACATTTGTAAATAAGTCATCAACATTCTGATTAGATCTCTAACTCCTTGATCTAAATGTCTTGGTTTTTTTCATCCATTCTGCTACATAAAACTAGTTTAAAAAATACACTCAGTACAGAAATAAAGACAACAACCATAGTCCTGATTTCTCAAACAGGCTTTTTATCTGCAGGTGCAAATTCTGCACTTATTTATAGCTGTTTCCTCAATTTAATGCCTGCTCTTCATAAAAGTATAGTGCTAGCATTAATATATCCAATTGCCTATCTGAAGCTGGCAGATACGAGGCTCAGATATGAAGTGAGTTTCTAAAACTCTTCAGACAATGCTTATGAATTCCCCAAACAATCCAGCAATGCAATTCTGTAACTAAAAATAAATGAACAGCTTCTGCTTGAGAGTCCAGTTTCAGCATCCCTAGTACCATACAGACTGTACATGGCATTTGTGTTTAATACTATGTGAACACTAAGTAGTTGTGCAAGTGCATGTCAAGTTATATGTCCCTACCAATCTCCAAAATTATTATTTTTATGCATAATTGCAGTAACTATGCAGGCAGGTTAGGTCCATAGCATTGATTTTACATGCTTACCCTTGTGCTACTACGATATTGATAATTGGAATCTAATTTATTCTCATTGTTTACACAGCTAACACGGTGCTGTGTGTGTACACAGTGGGCTGTGAGCTAAGACTTTGTGTCTTGCTCCACAGAAACTGCAATCTAAACAAAAAAAAATGTGCACTGGAGAGTGGGTTGGTCTTCACTGAGAAACAGAAGGGAAGAAACAAAAACAAGCAACAAGAGATGACAGGAACAGCAAGGCAGAGGGATTGGGCAGAGTGCAACAGAAATAACCAGGCACATGACATAAAAGTTCACAGCAAAGGTGAAGACCTGGGACTTGGAGACTTCGGGAGGTACATGGAAATGCTGTACACTGCAAGGCTTTGAACAGTGGGACTGTGGGCACATTTTACATCAGATTTCCATTTATAAAAAGGGATTTTTAGTGTTTTCCTACTTCAGAAGAACATTGAGAAGATAAATACAGTAAGGAAGAAGAGCTGGTGACCAAATAAGTGGCAATAGTGACCAAAGCTGTGGTCATATACAAGGTAGATTAAGATAGGTTAGGATAAGAGATCTGACTAGCATACAGTAGGAGATGCTAAATAAGGAACAAATTGTCTCCCTTTTAGCCCAGACTATGTCTGTTCCCTCACCTACTGAGACCTCTCTCCAAAGGAAACAGGCTACAAGGCCACCTTTATAACACAGTACTCTTTCGAAGTCGGTTGCCTTTAGCAGGTTTTGGAGCAGGCACATCTGAGATGGGTGGTCTCATCAAGCACAGTATCCTCACCCGGGCATCTTTTATCTGCTAGCCCCCATGTTGTGGAGCCTGTTCTCCCAGATGCTTTATCCCATCATTTAAATGCTGCTTTAGACAACATTTTTTTCTTCCTTTTGATTGATGTCCAGCCCAGCACATTATCCCTTCCTTTAAATTGATGTCACTTTCTTTAAGAGCCTAAGCATTACTCTAAACTGTGTTTTAATTGCTATTTATATGTCCCTCAAGTGTGCAGAACCATGAATTGTTCAGCAAAGGCCAAGACATTTTATAAATAAAATCCTCACTTGCTACTGAGAATGATAATATTAGCTGGCAGCATCTGGATACACTTTCAAAGTGAAGATTTTACTTTTACAAGACAAGGCTGAAAACACAGACGGCATAAGCTACTGTGAAACCTGCAGAAAGCTTCTTTTCCCCCCTGTTCTTCGAATACCATCGTAAGTCGGTGAGTGGGAGGAAAGTTAAAGCTTACATACATCCCAGCATGCCAACCCATGCCCTACTGAGATACTTGACTGTCTAGTGCTTCTAAGCAGCTGGAAAAATGTCAAACTGTCATCACTGATTAAAATGGGATTTTACAGAAAGCATCATACATATTGTCAGAATACTAGACTTATTTTGCACAATGGAAATACAAAAAGTATCTAATTTTGCTTCAAAACAGATTTTCTTCATGTTTCTCTCTGTATTCCACTAGTATTTACTCAAGGCTGTACATATCCAATAATTATGGACTCCACTTTGTTTTGGACAGTTGGGGATTTACCCACCATGATTTTTCACTGAAAAGCCTCTACTCCTCCTAAACAGCCTGGAATCACGCAGATGTCTGCACATCCTTTCTGCCACTTGCTGTCTCCAGGCTCATTCCTGAGCACTTGAGTGGAGCCAATGCCAGTGATTTTGATCTCCACAGCTCACCTGCAGTTCCCTGCCTTTCCCTCCCTCAGCTAAGGAAGTAACTAGCTCTGTTGTAGCAACCACCTTGTTAGAGATAAGAGGACCGCATTACCAAGGACATACTGTATTAGCCTTTACTATTCGACCCAGACTTTTGGATTGACAACCCGGAGCCATATGACTTCCGTCTCCTCTTGTCCTCACGAGATCTACTGTTATTTTAATTTCCTTAACCTTGAGAGAAAGAGTGAGAATGATGCTGTTTCACCTGTACTCTCTATTAGGTAGCAAACTTTGTGTGACACATGTAATCCCTTCCTACGCGTGTGCAAAGATGGCATCAGCCAAGCTTGCTGATATTCACTCACCGAAACCTCCATGTGAACAAGACCTAGAAGATACTTGACACTGAGCACGGAAAGGGAAGATCTGAGAGTCAACAGCAGGTAGGAGATGGCACCTGCTTCCAATGGTATTACAGAGGGGGACAACTAAAGCTTCTGCATCCCAGGCCAGTGCTGCACCACCAGCCTAAGACCCGGCTGGCCACGCTGGGGCAACCTGATCCTGCTGATAACATGAGGGAGAGTCCGAGTGATGCTCCACCCAGCCTCCTGCTATGGGACTACCTAACTGCTAGCCCCTGCTTGCTGCCACAGACCTGCCTGCGGCAGGTGCCCTCTATAATGATGTCTTGTTAAAGGGTTAATCGCTTACAGGTTCAGCAAGTTCAGCACTCCTCAGTTTCACCAGAAAGACAGCATTCAGTACAGCTCTCCACCTGGCACACCTAAGGAGGCGAAGGCACTTACTGGCATTGCAGAGGCTGCAACAGACACCCGCCCCATCCCTGCATGACCACAGGCCTTCCCCAGCTATGGCCTAACCCAGCCCGGGCCCAGCAGCAACCTCCCTGGGGCAGGGGCTGCTGCACCCAGCAACAGCCCCTTCTGTGTCAGGACAGGCTTTTCTACTGACAGAAGCTCCATGGCTTTTGGTGTCTTACCAGGCCCGGCAGCACACAGGAGCAAGGCCCCATACTGACACACACCCAGGCTGCGCCACACACGACGCAGCCACGACGGCCACCAGCAGCACTGACAGGCACGCGCGCCCCCCCCCCCCCCCCGGCAGGTGCTTAAATACCTTGGGCGGGGCTGGGATTGGCCAGAGGGTGGGACTAGGTAGAAGCAGAGGATTGGTGGAGAGCCGCTCTCTCTGTGTGGGGATTGGTTGGCAGCCAAGCTGCAGGCAGCACAGGCTGGACAGGGCCCCGAGACCTGTTGGGAGGCCCATGGGGCAGCCCCGTGGGGTGACCTTGTCCCCAGCCCCACGGGGTGACCCCTGCCCCCAGCGCAGCCCCCAGCCCCATGGGGTGACCCCCTCCCCACCACCCCAATGCACTCAGGATAGAGGTGACCCCAGCCCTGCAGTCCCTGGGGCTGGGGGCTCACCTCCGGTGTCCCACTCAGGGCAGGCACCCCCAACCCCACGCTGGGCCACCGCCAGGCCATGCAGCAGGGTCGCAGCACCAGGCCCTGCTCCTCACCTCTCAGCTGAGTGCCCAGCGGCCGGGCTGGGACACAAAAGCAGGGGCTGCTTTCACAGCGTCTTGGTTTTGTTTCTTTTTTTTCTTTTTTTAAATGCTGCTGTGACTGCATCTTGCAAGAAGTAACGCTATAGCTGCTCCAAGACAGCCCACCAAACCCAGCCTCCTGGTGAGGCGGGCACCATTGGCCTTGTCTCTGAATGCAGCGTGGACCTTGGTTGGACATAATGGTGAAGCAAGTTCAAGCATGATGAGCTGGATATTGAGCCAGGCTTTTCGGATCGCAGCTTTGGCCTCAGAAAGCTGCCTCACCTGCACCGAAGGCCCAGGGCAGGTGCCTAAGCCTTCTTCTAAAGCCTGTCCTCCTTGTGCTTCCCCGAGCACCCAGTGAGCCCCCGAGCAGGAGAGCCCCCAGGGACGCCGCAGCCAGCTCCCTGCTGTCCTCCTGCCAAGCTGAACTGCATCATCCTGGGGGACATGAAATGGAAGCAAACCTGGATTGCTGGATTCTCCATTGACACTTATGCTGGGAGTTCAGGGAGACAATCAGCTCATCTTGGAAGAAATGGGGCCAGTTGGTAAGGGACAACCGACAGAGCATCACAAAAATATAAGCTCTGTCATAGCAATTATTATTCCTTTTTCCTTTTAGCCAGTCGCTGCATGACTCTGAGCGATGGGAAATGGCCTGTATGGGGAAAATAAAGCGCCCTTGTTGCAAATCCTTCCAAACAGAACAAAATTATGTAAACACAGCCCTCCACACAGTGCGCCTGCAACCCTCTGCACCAGTGGTTAAACCTCAGCCTAACCCAGATCTCTGGAGAAAACAGAAGGTTAAAAAGTTAATTTTTCTCACCTGGACAGCACTGGATTGTTTTTAACCTCTCCTGAGACAGACTGTAATCAGGCAAAGGTGCAAAGCGAAATAGCTGTAGACTGGCCATTTCTCCAAACAAATAATCACAATAAATTCGTCAGAGCAAGAACTCTTGAAATACCCCAGATATTAGAGCCTGTTGTAAACAAAGAGTTTCCAACTATAATAGCTGGAAAGAGGCTGTTCAACCCTTTAAAGCAAGCACACTGATTGCAATGTAAAATGAGTACTTAAAATTTGTACAAAGCTGCTTCTCTGTTCCAGCACTGAGCCCCTTGAATCGACAAGAGATAGGCAATGCTGTAGTCCCAGCTCGTCCCGAGGAGTTTCAGCTCCTTAGCTGAGAGTCTCACATGCACAGCCACTAGTCCCAGTTCAGCGGGTGTCTCTCGCAGGAGACACCTGCACTGGATTTTGGAGAGACTTCAGCATTAGCCAGCTCTGCACAGCCCTTGCACATAACACAGGGGGATCATCCCACCAGGGCACCCTGCCCTGCCCCCTTTTTGGGCACAATATTTTTAGTGGGTTCAGCCCACTAA